>NC_065522.1:22076453-22098739 GCF_006386435.1 Epinephelus moara | reverse complement strand
TAAAAAAAAGTTATAGTATAGTATGTCTTTCAAAATATGATAAAAAAAAAAGTCATAGTATAGCATGTCGCTCAAAATTGCATAAAAAAGTCATAGTATAGCATGTCGTCCAAAATATGATACAAAACTCATAGTATAGTATGTCTTTCAAAATAAGATAAAAAAGTCATAGTATAGTATGTCGTTCAAAATTGCATAAACTCTGCATAGCACAATGTTTTACTATAAGTTGTCATCTCAGCTCTTCTCTGTCACCATGTACGAAAAATAATCTTCTATACATTAATGTTTTTCACCACTCAACTAATTGTTAATGTGATTTCCTCTCCTGCAGGGCCGTCGGGCTGCAGACAGGCCTCAGGGCGGTGGTTGGGGCCTGGGTCCAGTGAAGGAACATGGGGTCTTATTTCAGTGTAAACCTGAGAATTGGACCGACCAGAGGAAACCTGCTCCCACCATGACTTACTGGGTCATAGGGTACATCATCTTTAAATATTTTTATCTACAAGCCTTACATGTTCTGAATAATTGGGGAGTAAAGGAAGTACACATCTGGTGAGATTTAGTTCTGCACCAGCTGTAGAACCTGTGGCTCCATGAACAGGCATGTATCTCAGTCTCACTTGTTTTGTCTTCCAGGCGGATGTTGCTGGAGCCTGTTCCTCAGGAGTTCTACGTGTGTTTCCATGACTCTGTGGCAGAGGTTCCTGTGGAGATGGCCTTCAGACTCTCCTTTGGCCTGGCCCTGTGATGTGTCATTTTCTTGTATTAGATCAGTGACGCAGTATTTGAACTATCGGAGCATCTGTGTCATTCTCAGGAAAAACTGTGGTGCAGGTTAAAAGCACCTGAGAGCAAACGTGGTACTGAACAGGGGCTGCGTGGAGTCTTAATCTAACAACGTGCCTCCATTTCACATCTGATTTTCCTGCAGATAACAGCAGAGCGTGACTGTGGCCTTACAGCAGTGATAAGCAATGAGTTCAGACCAGATCATTTCTGTGCCTTGTTGTCTTCATGTGTGTGTTTGTGTGGATGAAAAGCCTCTCAGTGAATACCTCAGACACTTAAGTGTAAACCTACACACTCACCTTCCAGTGAGAGCAGTCGTCAGGACAGTTTGCTAAAGTAAAGTTTAGTTAACTGGACCAATAAAAACACAGTTTGTATGCAGTGTTGGAAAGGCATTTGTTAATTTAATATGTACAGTTTTGTATGGACCTTGAGTCATTTGTTTAAAAAAGAAATTAAAGAAGCAACACAGTTCGTCTTTTATTCTTTCATAACTAATTTGCTTAATATTAACCTTTGTCAGTCTTAAATCATAATTTTCCATTATTAAGAACATTAATAATAGTCAGAGTGGAAATAATTCTACTCTTAAGTAGCCTTCGCAAATGGAAATCATAAATATTGTACATGTGGTACACAGATATAACGTACATAATTAAATTGTGTCACCAGCGTCACAGCAGGGAAAACCATCATTATTAATATGACACAGCTACGAAAAAAGGGATGATAATAAAAAATAAATCCACATTCTTAGTCCTGTAACAGTTCAGTTCAAAGTGTGAAGCTCAAACGACACCTCCGACGTCTGTGTGGCCATCAGATTTCACCGATATAACCACATGAACTGTACACACGTTCATTTGTGTCCATGTGTAATGTATCTGGTCCTTTAAAGTTCACGCTGTGCTCTGAACAAGCAGCAGGTTCCTCTTATAACACTCGAGGCTGCACAGAGGAACCCTGGTCTTAGAGCAGGAGTACTTCTTGAGGTTGGTGCACCCACTGACCCCGCAGCTCACCTGGGCTGCCGGCGGAAGACAGGGAGGTGCCGGGGTCGGAGCGGGGACCCCTGTGGGGAAGGAGATGGCCATGCCCTGGGCAGAGTCGCTGTAGCGGACCATGGGACACTGACTCTGCTTGGACTTCCTCTCCCTCATGCTCTTGATCTTGGCCTTGCTGGTTTTCGTCAGTCTCTCTATCGTCTGGTTCTTGTTCTCCTCTGCCTTCTTGGCCGCCTGCAGGCGTCGCTTTCGGGCGCGCTCCTCCCGTTTCTGCATCATCTCTGCAGTCATCTCTTTCTCCTTGTAACCCATGGGGAGCTCCAGGAGGGGCTGGCTCTGCTGCTTGTGGAGCAGGGCTTTCTATAGGTGAACAAAACAAATACATTCAGGGATGCATGTTTTTAGTCACATTAAAGGGTAAGTTGACGTTATTCTCCCATGTTTTTGTGCGAAATTAGTCAGGCAGCAACGTAATCACTCACACTATTGCACCCATTCATCACCAATACACAAGAACATGGGAAACAGGGACCAGATTGGAAAACATTTCTGATCAACAGGGGACTGAAGTACATGTATGTGCTGCCTCTGCTCTTCCTCACCTGTCTGGCTGTGAGCAGAGACTCGTCGACCTCCTTCTTCAGCTCTCCATTGTCGTCCAGCTCTCCCTTCTCCAGAGCGTCCAGCCACCTCTCCTCCTCGTCCACAGGCCCGCCCAGCATGGAGTCGGAGTCCATGTCTGGCATAGGGGACGTGGCCAGGTTGCTGTCTTCATCTGATACACAACACACAAGATGAATTTATTGTCCAATCAACATCAGAAAACTGTCTTGGCTGTGTTGATTAAAGTGTGTTGCTTATAAATAAAATAAATGAAATGAAATCACACATACAAACTGATGGCTGTTTTCTGTGTTTGAAAAAGGACGTGCAGAGGTTTGGTTCTGAGCTGAGGGGGACTTGATGCTGTGGGATTTTGAATGTGAGTGCAAAAATCGCTGTGTAAAGATGGCTGACAGCATAAAAGTGGTGACTTAAGACAGTCCTGAACAAACTAATAATCAGGATTTAGATTCTAACTTAAGGTAAACCTCCGCTAATGTACTTTGATGTGGACTGAATCAATAAGGAAATGAAACAACATGTCTGCCTCTGTCAGGGGGAGGAGACAGAAAGAAGGGCTGGTTAAATAAAACTGAACAGTTTTCCTCATCTCAGGATTAACTAGCTCAGCTAACTCTAATCAAATAACTTAGTTATCATTAAACCAGCTCTCTGGAACACACCCCAGGTTTATAGTATCTTAACACAGAGTACTTGTAACTTACCCAGCCAGGCCCGATACTGTTCCAAAGGCACAGAGGGCTCATCGTCCTCATCGTCGTCGTCCTCATCATCATCGTCGTCATCATCATCAACATTATTAATAATCATCAAGGGAGAGGGAGGACAGGCCACACCAGGATGCACAGTGAAAGTGGGAACACTGAACAGGAGGACAAAAACTCACTGAGTGACTGGGTTCAGACGAAACTGAGCACTGACGCTATGTTTCACAAACAACCATCACCTCACTCACCTCTTGGTCCCCAGCGTCTGTCCTCCCAATTTGATCTTGAGCCGGAGCTGCGGAGGAGGCCGAGGAACCACGATGGGCTCCGGCTCCGGGGCCTCGGCGAAGCTGTGGTGCTTCCTCTTGTGCTTCTTGTGTTTTTTATGTTTCCGCTTGTGGACGCTGTGCAGGCTGGAGCCGCCTTCACCTGCAGAGGACGACAGGGAAGCAACACATAGATAAACATGCATGAACTATTAAATCATGATTCATATGAAGCAAAATAAGTCCAGTAACACTTTTACTGCTGATGTTTGGTAGAGTGCTCACAACTAATGTACAAGTTGCAGCAAAATAAACAATAAACAAGACCTGTGTTTTTCCTTAAGCCGCATGAAATACATTAACTCTTAAAGACGCACTCATTTCTGTCTTTTTTTTAGAAGAGGCAGGGGATCATAAGGGGCAGATAGCAGGTCAACTGTATATGCTAAGTAAAAGTGCTCCATATTACCTGAAATCTGGGAACCTGAAGATTAATTTGAGGTGCACCTCAGCTCTGTGTGTCAAGTTTTTCTAGTCAGAAATGTACCAAACATTAAGAGTCTATAGGGGCTTAGGACATGATGATGGAAGGACATGTTGGCCAATTGTTGGGCAATTATTTGAGTGGATACCATTTGTTACACAGATTTGGTGCTACATTTATGCACTTTTTACCACTCAAGAGTTGATAAACATGGTCAGAAATCCCTCTAAAACACTACATTAAGCCACCAAAACCCTGAGGAAGTCTGTGGAAAATAAAATGCTATGGTTTGGATTAAAAAAACTATTGACATTTGGAGATTTTTGTTAGACCCGCAATTACAGGCAATTGGAAACCGCTGAGAAACCCTCTTATTGTCAATGAACCTATTTAAGGCAAACATCCTCTGAATGCCCGAGGTCTCTAGTTTGTGGCTGTTAAGTTTCATGAGGCTGTGATCATCCTAGAGGTCACTATAGGGCATTTTATCCAGTAAAGTCTGTTAAAGAAGAGGTCTCACTACACTAAAATGGCTACTGTAGAGACTGACATCATCACATGTTGACAAAATCTGGCTCATTGAATTACCAAGAGTGTCAGCTTTCCAGTTATACCCAATTTATGCCAAGACTGTTCAGAGACCCCAGTACACAGAAATATTTAATTTTACCCAAAACTTTATGGGACTAGCATAAAATGAGCATGTCTGTAAAGGGATATCATTCAAATATCTTGAGGTGAGAGTTCTGCAGTTAATGCTGACACAAGGTATATATTGTATTGTACCATATTCCGTTAATGAGAAACCCAAATATGCTAGCTGGAGCACTCTGAAAGAAATCAGGATGTATACTGGGAATATGAATAACTGATTTCTCTGCGCTCATGTAAACACCATATCCCCTATGTGAATATCACAACCGGGATGAGCCTCATCAACAGGTTATTCATGTTCATATAACCCCACTGAGGTGCAAATGTGGTGCTACAGTAATGCAAAAATTGATTGCCTATAGACATGGATGTACAGCATTACATCTGTAGTGTAAGTATTGTTTTCATGCTACTGCACATTGTGTCCCATAATGTAATGTGAGTCACTTAAAAGACGCTGATTTAACTTTTAAGATGTCTGCCTCATCACTGAGTGTACAGTTAAGTATAAGCAACCATAACTATGCCTTTCAAAATGATTCATTAAAAGCCAATAATCTCAAACACTCACCAAGAAACCTCGGGTGAATCATGTCTTTCCTTTTCCCCATTGAAACGATGAAAGGGATGTAAACACCAAGTACAGGACAGCCGTCTGCAGCTCTACATAGCAGCTGGGAAGTTATCTGGAAAAGTGAGCCGCTTCTGCAGAAGAGAGAAACACACCTGTTACCTTACACTGAACACTGAATGCAACAATAATAGAAAGGCAACAGTTATGTTGATTTGAGTGTGTGCAACCTGTCTTCTTTTCTGTGTTAGCTCAACCGTAGCAGCACATTATTTACTTCTCATTTATTTAGAAAAGCTTTGACTTTGACTGTACCTCTAGCAGTGTTGCAAGGAGTCATTGTACCTGATAAATAGCCAAGGCAACAGCTACGTAGCTTTAGGTGCATGTTAGGTTTCCCAATTTGATGTGTTACAGAGGCCATGGCAACACTTTATCTTTTTATTCATTTAGAAACTAACTAAAGGTTAATTTGAACGAGACCGTTAGCTATGACTTTGACTGTATGAGGCTGCTAACGTTTGCTAGTATGCATTAAACGCCTAAAAGCACCCCGTCGTAAAAATAAACTCGAGTTATCACTGAGTTTTGAAAGAAACAGTCGTGCCAACAACTGTAACTCTGAAACAACTTAGAAACAGATTTAAAGTTTAAGCTAACCTTACTATGTTTGTCTTGCGTAGCCAGTTAGCACAACTAAGCTAACAACCGACTCAACTGCTACGTTGATTTAAGTGAATGTTAATATTCCCCCTTTGATGTGTTACCTTATCCGTTTCCTTTTCATTTATTTAGAAAATAATAAAAAGTTAATTTGATTGAGCCTGTTAGCATAGACACCAACTGTAACTTACCTTACTTAGCCAGGGGGTCGCTAACTTTTGCTAGCATGCATTCAACGGCTAAAAAGACTCCCATCGCAAAACGTATTCAAGAAACCACTTTGGAATGAAAAGGGGGTAGCATAAACTGTAACCCTGAGATAAATGTGTCTGTAACAGATTTAAAATTAAGCTAAAATTGCTGTGTTTCTCGTACGAATCGAGCACAGATCGTTCCAGCTAGCACGACTAAGCTAAGTGAACAACACGGAAGTTCACCGCGTCGTCACTTCCGGTTATTTTGAGCCCTCGGATACGGTTGACTGCCATAGACATATATACATAGACGCCGCATCGACTGCCTGAGCGCGTCCTCGCCGGCCGCCATCTTGGATGGGTCTCGCTTCGCCTCCACAGTGCATTCACTTCTATTGAGGAAGGAGCTGTATGCACAAGTAAAATAGAATAACTCACTGAATTTTCAACTGATTTTCACGCGGTTTGGTTTGATACGAACGGCACACATGTAGTTATGATACAGGATGCTTTCATACATCAAAAATGCGGGATTTCATGCTTTAATACTTTCTGCAGATAGCAACAGCATGTTATTTAGGTCATAACACAGTTATTCTATTCACCTCAACCCCAGAGTGGAATATATATATATATATATATATAGATTGAGGGTTGAGGTGAATAGAATAACTGTGTTATGACCTAAATAACATGCTGTTGCTATCTGCAGAAAGTATTAAAGCATGAAATCCCGCATTTTTAATGTACGAAAGCATCCTGTATCATAACTACATGTGTGCCGTTTGTAACAAACCAAACCGCGTGAAAATCAGTTGAAAATTCAGTGAGTTATTCTATTTTACTTGTGCATACAGCTCCTTCCTCAATAGAAGTGAATGCACTGTGGAGGCGAAGCGAGACCCATCCAAGATGGCGGCCGGCGAGGACGCGCTCAGGCAGTCGATGCGGCGTCTATGTATATATGTCTATGTTGACTGCCATCTTGTGGAGAAAAAACAAAACTTAACCGGCGACTGACGCACAAGACTTCACACCGGTAAACATTTACAGGCTTTGTCTTTATTGTCAGTAAATTTAATTAGTTAAACAGGACCGACTTATTGAAGAAATTACCAAAATCTCACGCGAAAGTATCGCAAATATCAGCTATATTTGTGTTTTTGTTTTACACCTTGGGTAATGTAGTTCACGCTGTGAACACCGCCTATTAAGACTGTGATCTGAGTGGCTCAAGAAATACATTGACCAGAAGTCACCGGGGCGGCCGAGCCGAGATACGCAAGGTCAGTTACACAGCCGACGTGGTTGAGTTTATAACGTAAATGCTATTAAATTTATGACTTCTAATCGGTTTTATTTGTGACTGCCTGCTCAGTACGGTGTGCCAAGGAGTGCGTGTCCCCGCTCGTGTATGTCAGGTCACTTTAACACAGCCTAGAGTTGATTTAATTAATGTAACGTAAATATATAGAAGTGATTCAGTTGTGTGTCGCCAAACTTGTCTTTTATTCTGCCTGGAAGCATGTTGAAAGTGGGAATTGTTTTATGTCGAGCTGTTTTTGGTTGCATAGACTTCATTAACTGCGTTTTATATTAATCAGAAAATAAGATTATAACAGTATAGATGCATCGCTGATTTTTTTCAGGCATGCAGCAACAGGCGGAAGTTAAATGAATGAATGTGAGGACATAACTGATTTTTCTGATTGTGTATTTTGGCAGGAACCATGAACTACGCTCGGTTTCTGACAGCTGTCAGTGCAGCCAGGAAGCCCTCCCCCATCAGGATCCTCAGTGAGTATTTCCCTCTGTGCAGCATGGCCAGATCAACCTGCTGCAGGGACCCCCAGGCGACATGTAACAGCTGAGCACCATTCCTCCCTGTCCTGCTGCAGTGTGTGCCGGCTCTGTATGCTTTAACCATTATTTGAGAATACCAAACATTCCCTAGTTTCAGTCTCTCAGGTGCAAGAATTTACTGCATTTTTGTGTCTTGAGTAACAGTAAACCGAGGATCTGTGAGTTTTGGGCTGTTGATTGGAGAAAATGTGCAATTTGAAGGAAACAGTGATGGACATTTATAACTAGTGTCTCACATTTTATAGACCAAACAATCAATGAATTCATTCTATGGTCACATGTAAAAGAATGTAATTAATATTTTTCTCACAGTGACGTTTTATTTCAATCACCATCAATCAAGCATGTGCACGCGCATTGAGCACCCGCCTGTGTAGGCCATCTCCCCATGAGAATAATGCGCCCTTTACACTGCAGAAAAATACTGCTGTAGTAGTATTCCCTCTGAGTAGCCTATCCAGAAAGCCACCAATGGGCTGGAGTCTATCCCAGCTGACATTGGGTGAGAAGCAGGCTGCACCCTGGACAGGTCACCAGGCTATCACAGAGCTGACACATAGAGACAGACAACCATTCACACTCACATTCACACCTACGGACAGTTTAGAGTCACCAGTTAACCTGCATGTCTTTGGACTGTGGGAGGAAGCTGGAGTACCTGGAGGAAACCCACGCTACAGTCTCTTTTTACCAGATATAAATGGGGCTCAGGGACTTAAACTCAGATGACAAAGCACCTGAAGGTCATGAACCATGTCAGATATAAGTTTAAGTGATGCATATTGTATGACAAGTGACACACTGACACACAGTTGGATGCTGAGGCAAAAACTGGGACACATTTGACTGAAAAGTTTTAGCATTAGCAGATGAAAATGGATGGATGGTTGTTGTCTGATAAGCTGAAGTGGTTGAAGTACAATCATCTGTGTCTCGTCCTGTATGAAGCCGAGCTGCAGCAGCGTTCACCTCCGACCCTGATCTCTCTGGCCGGAGGAGCTCCCAACCCCAACACCTTCCCCTTCCAGTCAGCGTCCATCACGGTGAGGAATGGACAGACCATCACCTTCGATGAGACGGCAATGAAGAGGGCTCTGCAGTACTCTGCCTCTAATGGGTGAGAGATCAACACGGGAATCCTTTGTTTCTAAAATCAATCACGTCACCTTGAGACTTTCCAGAACACGAACAGAGACATTACTTTCAATTACATCAGAAAATAGAGCAGCAGTGGGTGGAGGTTGTCACTCTGCTGTGACTTTTATCTTTAATCACCACCTCCTTAAACTCAAACCTCACGTGACTCGCACCACCTGCAGACTCCAGTGGTTTCTGTTGATTAATCAGTGATAACAGATAGTTTATATGTGATGCCTCGGGATTAAGGCGACTCAAATCCAGCTGTTATCCATCTCTACCCCTCATTTCCTGTCATTTTTCTCAAGTATTGCGATCTAATAAATGGATAAAATGCCCACAATATAATGATTAAAAAGTTAATATACTGAGGACAAATCACAAAGAGTATTGTACACTTGCATGCCCAAGTTTATAGCTCTCTTGTGTGATGTTTTGGGCAGTAATATCTTGTTTCTGGGTTCTTATATAGTCTTTTTCTGCTCATAAAACCTACCTAGCAACAGCATCTATAATTGAGTAAATACTGGAAACTCAGATACTCATAATTGAGTATTGTCTGGACTGACAAACACTGTAAGTATCAAAACAGAAATGTAATTTATTTATATAAAAACACCACAGACTATTACAGTGTGAGCGTGACGTGTAGTAAGTTTAATTTCAATTCTTGTGCAGAATACCGGAGCTGCTAACATGGATGAAGAACCTACAGAAGAACCTCCACAACCCACCGTCTGCGGTGGAAATGTGTGTGACCACGGGGAGCCAGGAGGGGCTCTGTAAGGTACTGACACCACCAGCTGCAGCGCTGCTGTTTACTGTCACTCGTGTGTGTGTAGCCAGCTGTTAGAGGGTCACATGAAGACGTTAGTGTCAATAATGCTCTGTTGTAGGATCAGGAGGACCCTGGTGTTCTTTAAAGGGACAGTTCACCCCCAACTCAGAAATACATTGTTCCTCTTTCCTGTAGTGCTGTTTATCAGTGTAGATTGTTTTTGTTGGAGATATCAGCCGTAGAGATGTCTGCCTTCTTTCCAATAGTAATTAATTATATTCATATACGCTAACTTTAGTAGGACTTAGCGCCGCTGCATGTGTGTGTTAGAGGGAATGATAAAGAGAGGGAAGAGAAGGTGGAAGGTGGACTATTGCAAGCAATGTTTCCGTAAGTTTTTAATAACTCGGAACGCCGCGGGTCAGGCCGCATCAGTACATGTACATTCTCGGAACCCATCGGCTGTATTCGGCGCCTGACTTCCGGCAGACGGCGATACAGCCGATGGGGTCAGACCCCCGATTTTTTGGCATTCCGGTTTAATTTGAGCGGAGGAGGCGAATTTCCATTTCCGACTTCCGTTTATATATAAGTAAATATGCTGAACCATTGCAATGGATTCAGAGTTTGCAGTGACGCCAATTATGTTCCGCCTCGTTAGTTCACCGCACGGACCGTTTAACCTGGCAACAACTGCAGCCGGCTCAAACGTGATTGGTCAATATCGCGCAGACTACAAACAGCCTACAACCGTAAACCAGGGCTCTTCTGCTCTTCTTCCGGAGGCAAGATCTCCAGGGTTTGCCTACACACTCTACATTCACTGAATGTAGAGTCTGTATAGAGAGACTACTACATGTAAAGCAAGTGTGTCTCTACAGTTGGCAGCCGTGCATAACCGTCAGCAGTTCGTCTCACCTGTTCCTTTTCCTCAACGGTCTGCCGATTCAGTGCTCAAAGTGGGGTGAATGACTGCTGAGGACACTGGCCTCATTCGTGTCGGACAGTTACCACCTCCTTTCAGTTTCCTCCAGCATGTTAATGGTGATAAAACAAAACAAAAATGGAAATATCTGAATACTGATTTGGATGTCGATTACCAAGGCAACGATTGAAACTTGGATGAAGATTTGAAATAATCAGGTTAGCCCTAGAAGTGTGCATCTACTGCTAACTCACCTAGCACCACTGAGCTAGCTAATGTTGCAGCTCAGCCGAGGAGGACGCCATTAATGTTTACATCTCATGCTGTCACGAGCTTGAGCCTGTCGTTGAGAGAGTAGATGCACGCTTCCTAATGCACTGTGATGCGGTTGGCAGGTGTAGTTTGGTAGAAAGTAAATAGTTCCTACATGAAACTGCTCACAACAAGGTCTGTGGATTATCTTGAGTAACCAGGTCATGATTTCTGTAAAGAGACATTGCTGTTGAGTTTGAGCACCACAAGCTGAGTGCCTTCTAGTTCTATTATATTGGAGAGAAGGCAGACATCTCTACAGCTGATAACACTCTGCAACTCACACCAAAACAATCTAGACTGATAAATAGCACTACATGAAAGAGGAAGAATATGTCTTTTTGATTTGGTGTGAACTGTCCCTTTAACAGGTTAATAAACACACTTACCAATGTTTTATCATCTTAATACTGTACAACTTTTGCTAACTTTAGAATCGCTTATAAACATGGTTTTAAAGTGATGATATGTTTTTGGTTGTAGGTGTTTGAGATGCTGGTCAACCCTGGAGACAACGTCCTGCTGGATGCACCCACATACTCAGGCACACTGGCAGCAGTGAGAGCACTTTCTTTATAACACACACACACACACACACACACACACACACACACACATACACATACAGTGACTTCACCTTCTGTGACCCTCTAACCTTCTGTTTGCCTCTGCAGCTTCAGCCACTCGGCTGCAACATAATCAACGTTCCCAGCGATCAGCACGGCATGATACCCGCAGCCCTGAAGGAGGTTTTGTCTCGGTGGGACCCCTCGGAGGTGCACAAGCCCGACAGCAACGCTCCCAAGGTCCTCTACACCATCCCCAACGGAGGAAACCCCACAGGTGCCTCCATGACGGCTCAGAGGAAGCAGGAGGTGTACGAGGTTTGTCTCCTGCAACTCACACAAAATACGACTGCATGCACACACTGCAGATGATTTGAATCACTCCTCTCTCAGGCAGTGAAGCGCTGACTCACCTTATTAGAACTTGTTGTGAAGCTGATTTCCCCACAGATTCACTGTGCCGTTTTTCAATTAACGTCCTGCGGTCTGTTTAAATAGCTGGCCAGGCAGTACGACATGCTCATCATCGAGGACGACCCGTACTACTTCCTGCAGTTTGACAAGGTACAAAAAGAGTTCACTCACTTCATCTGTTTGTCAATGACAGTGACTTTACTGACATTTAAAAGGTGAAGCAGTTCATTTAGTCTCGTCTGTTGTTACTGTGTGGTCTGATCTGAGCACTCTGACTCTGGATAACCATAAACATGTCTCATTTATTCGGCAGCCGTGGGCTCCCACGTTTCTCTCCATGGATGTTGACGGGAGGATCATCAGGACAGACTCGTTCTCTAAGATCCTGTCTTCAGGGTGCGCTTCTGAATTTGTGTGTGTGTGTGTGTGTGTGTTCACCCTGTTTAACCCCACTGCATGTGAAGCTCTGCTGTTACCATTTAAGATTTTATTGCCTCTGCTGCAGCACAGTCTTTGTGGTTTGTCCTTATGGAGAACAGGGTGTTTCTTTTCCAGTCTGTTACAGTGTTTAGTTTGCCTGTGTGATTCTTCACTGGTCACATCTGATGGTTTGAAAACATCCTTTCAGACCAAAGATTCGCAACATTACAAGTTGAAACAGGCAGCTACTTGTAATGCGCAGCTCTGCAACGTTCTAAAAAGCACCTGCTGCAGCAAGCGAACACGCCATCCGCTGTCATTTTGACTTAGTAGATACATGTGACGTGCTTTTAATTCTTTTCTCTGCAACGTTCTAAAACTGTTCATCTTGTTGCAAATCTTTGGTCTGAACTGGGCTTTAGTTTGTTTGTGTTATTGTGTGACTTTGGTGAATCTGAGCTAACCCTATTAAACATCAGTGTGGGACACTAGTGTTTAATAGGGTGAGAAACAAACTAACCGATCGAGGCAGTGGTAGACCAGCAGCTCCTGTGTTCTGTGAGGTAAAATCACTGGTTTTGTCAAAGGAGTCTGGTGACATTAGGGTGCATAGCTAACCACTTCAGAAAGGGCCATCTGTCAGTCAGGGAAAGCGTTGAAAATATTCTAAACATAGTATCATCCACTTAAACTGACACTGATTTTATTAGGTAGCTAAAATACATTTTGCTGCCGCCCCTGTCCACAGCAGTAAATTGCTTTGCTTCTGTGGCTGTACTCCTGCCTGCTTCTCCAAACTGTGGGTGCGCTGACCATGTAATACACTGATTACGGATAAGTACCTCATAAGTAATAATAAAAATCTTTATTATAAAGCACTTTTCAAAACAGAGTTATAAAGTGCTTTACATGTTAAAAATTAAAACAGACAAGACATGAAAATTACTGCTTTTAACACAACTGATAAAAACACTTTAGTGTGTAAAAACAGGAAATAAAAGACAGTTTAAATGAACTTAAACTCAAGTAAAATCAAGAAAGGTTCTCAGATAAAAGTATGTTTTAAGAAGGGACTTAAAAGAGATCTCTGACTTGGCCGACCTGATTTCCTCGGGCAGACTGTTCCAGAGCCTCGGGGCCTTGACAGCAAACACTCTGTCCGCTTTAGTTTTCAGCCGGATCTCTAGAACAGACAAGAATCATCTGCCCGAGGACCTCAAAGTACGTCTTAAATCTTTAAAAAAAAAAAAAAAAAATTAAAATCTATTCTAAAACACACGGGGAGTCAATTTAAAAAGGCTAAAACTGTAGTGATGTGACGACTTTCAGAAAATACTGTGTTTCAGACTTTGTGTATGTGTATTTCTTTACCATATTAGAGACACGTTCTTGCACATATACATCAATAAGCATCTTAAACTATGAGGTCATGCTCACATTTTCCCAGATCAGAGTCTTAGAAATCAGACGTTTGACATGATCAGAACAGATTTGTGTAGTTTGAGGCTTAGCAAGAGATTCAAACCCTCACAGATTAGGACAGCGTGTGCTTTTTTGATAACAGATTTTCTTCTGCATTTGATCATTTAATCTATACTATATTCTAATCTCATTTTGAAATTAATATTTTTATATTACAGACCAGGCATGAGGCAGTGTATATCCAGAGCTACATTATGCAGGAGGGCACCAGCAGGTTTATGTCTCTGACTACTTGTCTGTGTGTGTGTTTGTTTCAGGCTGAGGATAGGTTTTGTAACCGGTCCCAAACCGTTGGTAGACAGAGTGGTGCTCCACATCCAGGCCTCCACGATGCACACTAGCACCTTCACACAGGTAAATGACACCTTGATTGAACGCCGCCACACCCTGTTCAGTCAACAGCTTACATTAACTGGTTTAGCTGCAGACAGATTCCTGCTCTCAGATCGTGTGGGGTCATGTACTCATTTAAACGTATTACTTTTAAACTCTGTCGTTTATCATAGAAATTATCTTTAAAATACTTTGCATTAGTTGGCTGAAATGTTTGATGCGTTCTGTGTGGCACCCTCCATCAACCTGACATCTCAATATAAAACTGCACAACACTGAATCCTGATCCTGACAGTAACAGTACGTCACCATGCAGCAGTGAGCACACATCAGGGTGGTTCAGTGTGCTCTCTCCACACACCACATACTTGTGCTCACTGCCAGCATCTCTCTCCACCCCTCTGGCACGCCAGCTTTGCACAAACTCACCAGCAAAGGGGTGTGTCGTCACGCCAACAGTCAGAGCCAAACAAGGCGATGTGGTGTGTGTGGATCAGCAGCAGCTGCAGAGGAGGGTTTAATTAGGAAGAAGAGGGAGATTAATTAAGATCTGCCGCCATCCTCCTCTGACTCAGTCCACGCCTCTGCTTTTTTAATCTGGACGTTATAACTGAGAGGCTCTGTTGTGAAAGACAGAAGGTGTGGCATGTGTGCAGTCATAGACATGCAGATCTGAAGGTGTAGGCCTTTGTGAATCTGTCCTCACCTTATATAACCTGCTTTCTTTCAGCTCATGGTGTCTCAGTTGTTGCACAGCTGGGGCCAAGAGGGTTTCCTCCAGCACATAGACGGGTATGTTCCCTCCCACAGTGCTGCTGCACAGCCACATCGGCAATGCACCACTGGTTTGATTGGTTTAGAAACACAATAAGATCCATTTATATCCCTCCACAGTGCCATTTCAGTGAGTTTTCTCATCTCTCACAGGGTGATTGAGTTTTACAGGAAACAGCGCGATGCCATGATCAGCTCTGCGGACAAGTGGCTCAAAGGTTTGTGGGAAAAGCACAGAAAATTACCTAAGCAGTTTGAACGGTTACTGTCGAGTTCAACTTCAGGTTTTCCTTGCTGTTACTGTAAAAAACAACCAAAATATTTTGTAGTAGTTTCATGTAGGTTTGCTTGTTTCAGTTTTTATTGTTTTAAAGGTTTGTTTTAGTTTTTTTAGAATAGTTTTAGTATCAGGTCTAGTTTATTTTATTATAATATGGGGGGGTATTTCTCAGAGGTTACATTTAAGAAGTTTAGATTAGATCTTAGGATACAAACACAGCACATTGTAAAGCCAGTTGACTTACAGTCACAGTAAAGAAAACGACACTTGGCATACCAACACAACACCACTTCATCCTGTTAAAACAGTATTTATAATTTGGATTAATTTTATGAAAAACCATTTTGATTCTTTTTGATTGGTGTACCCTTACGGACTAAAGGAACATAAAGAATTGAACGGGTAATCGACGAATGGACAAGTACTCTGACTTAGTGACAGCTTTAGAGGAAAGTAGTCACCATTTGTTTTTCACCAGGCCAGTAAATCTGAATGTATTACAGTCTTCTGGTGCTCATGGTTCCAGTAAAATGAACTGAACGCTTGAATTATGGAGAATCTAACTGAGCTAACAATGTGTAGCATCTCCATATTGACCATTGTTTCAAAATTTATATTTGTATGTGCGATCTAAACAGCTATATAATGTTAGCTCAAGTGGGTAGCCAACAATCCTGTGTTATACATCCAAGGAACTTGTATAAAAATGAACTGCTTGGCAACCAGTCCAGGCCTCTAATTGAGACAGGCCTTTATTTGTCCCTAGTAAAAGGGACAAGTGTTTAATAGGGACAAGGCTTTTAATTGAAGATTTACAGTAGTTTTGGTTAACTATAATAACCTTGGTACCTTTTAGTACTAGTTCTACTAAAAATTTAAAAAATGAAAAATAAAATCTGTATCAAGCTAGATCTGACATTTGTGCATTATAGATTTCCTCTCTAGACTGTCCAGGTAGCGATACAAAAAGTCCAGTTAGCAATACTAAAAGTCCAGTTAGCGATACAAAAAGTCCAGTTAGCGATATAAAAAGTTCAGTTATCGATACAAAAAGTCCAGTTAGCAATATAAAAAGTCCAGTTAGCAATACAAAAAGTCCAGTTAGCGATACAAAAAGTCCAGTTAGCAATATAAAAAGTCCAGTTAGCAATACAAAAAGTTCAGTTAGCGATACAAACAGTCCAGTTGGCAATACAAACAGTCCAGTTAGCGATACAGAAAGTTCAGTTAGCGATACAAAAAGTCCAGTTAGCAATACAAAAAGTCCAGTTAGCGATACAAAAAGTCCAGTTAGCGATATAAAAAGTCCAGTTAGCAATACAAAAAGTCCAGTTAGCAATACAAACAGTCCAGTTAGCGATACAGAAAGTTCAGTTAGCAATACAAACAGTCCAGTTAGCGATACAAAAAGTTCAGTTAGCAATACAAAAAGTTCAGTTAGCGATACAAAAAGTCCAGTTAGCGATACAAACAGTCCAGTTAGCGATACAAAAAGTTCAGTTAGCAATACAAACAGTCCAGTTAGCGATACAAAAAATTCAGTTAGCGATACAAAAAGTCCAGTTAGCGATACAAAAAGTCCAGTTAGTGATATAAAAAGTCCAGTTAGCGATACAAAAAGTTCAGTTAGCAATATAAAAAGTCCAGTTAGTGATACAAAAAGTTCAGTTAGCGATACAAAAAGTTCAGTTAGCAATACAAACAGTCCAGTTAGCAATATAAAAAGTCCAGTTAGCGATACAAAAAGTTCAGTTAGCAATATAAACAGTCCAGGTAGTGATACAAAAAGTTCAGTTAGCAATACAAAAAGTTCAGTTAGCAATACAAAAAGTCCAGGTAGCGATACAAAAAGTTCAGTTAGCAATACAAACAGTCCAGGTAGCGATACAAAAAGTTCAGTTAGCAATACAAACAGTCCAGGTAGCGATACAAAAAGTCCAGTTAGCAATACAAAAAGTTCGGTTAGCAATACAAAAAGTTCGGTTAGCAATACCAAAAGTCCAGGTAGCGATACAAAAAGTTCAGTTAGCAATACAAATGGTCCAGGTAGTGATACAAAAAGTTCAGTTAGTAATACAAACAGTCCAGTTAGCGATACAAAAAGTCCAGTTAGCAATACAAAAAGTCCAGTTAGCGATACAAACAGTCCAGTTAGCGATACAAAAAGTCCAGTTAGCAATACAAAAAGTCCAGCTAGCAACACAAAAAGTCCAGTTAGCGATATAAAAAGTGACCAGCTTCAGTCTTTACTGTTGCCCTTTACTGTTATGGCGAGATAGTGTAGTTCCAACCATTCAAGATGGCTACTCTAACTAAACAGGTGCATAGGAGAGGGACAAGTTCTAGACCTTCATCAGGCAAGAAAGCCTTTTGCTTGATGGTGTAGTCCAGAAACATCCAAATAAATGGGGGGTTTTTTTTGCAAGTTATATAGTGAAGGGGAGTTTGCTGTTTATTAAAGACTTTTAAGTCATGTCATGTGGCTGAAAGCTCTGGAAAACCAACTAACCATGTTTTTTTTGTTAAACTAAAGTCATTTTCATTAATGCAGACTCATTATAAACCTGTATGGTCAGACTTCTTAGTGCTTTAAAGGCAGAGAAAGAAAAAAACAATTTGTTTGTATGTGTTTGTTTTACCTGTTGGGGCATGGGTTTGTGTTGTAAAGCTTTAGAACAAAGAAGCAATGCCTCTGAGACACAAACGAGAGGACGTGAAATTAGCTGTCCAGATTATTCCCTGCTGGAAACAAATAGACAGTTGAAGTGAAAAGTTTAAGATGTCTGAGTCACATTAGTACAGTTTTCTTGGAGCCACCACCTAGTGACCATTTGAGGAACTACACGTTGAGACACTTTCACATTGATATGTTGATTTACACACTCAAAAAACATGTCAGCACACACCCAGGCCTTTCCTTTCTACCTTTTCTAATGTGTGTGTGTGTGTGTGTGTGTGTGTGTGTGTGTGTGTGTGTGTAGATGTAGCAGACTGGCACGCCCCATCAGCAGGCATGTTCCTATGGATCAAACTGAAGGGCATAGCCGACACCCAGCAGCTCATTATGGAGAAAGCCTTGGAGAAAGAGGTCAGAACATGTTCCTGTTGTATCTCACTTTAAACCCTCACACACCAGTCTCAATCCAACGAAGGTTAACACAAACTTACTGTACTCTGTTATGCTCATAGCAGGTACCCAGAATGCATTTCAGTGTTGGTTTTTTCCCCCTCTGTGTCTGTTTGTGAGCAGATATTTTGCACCAGGGGCAGGCAGGGTTTGTGTCTGAATAGAGTGTAGGATGGTGCAGGCAAAGCGGCCATTGTGTTCTCTCTGAGTGGGTTTAGCAACTGAGTGTTTTCCCTCCCACACACACACACATGGAGCATTTGTAAATCCCTGCTAGCGAATAGCCGATTAGCTGTGTATAAACAAGAGTGGGCACAATCAGGCTTTTCCAAGGCCTGCACACACAGCTTCCAGGATATTTTAAACATCCACACAGCAGATAGTGAAGACTCCCCAGTGTCTGACTACGCTGCTGACAGAGAGAACAACACTTCAGATTATAGAGAATCCCCTTCAGTGCTTATCTTTACCATGATTGAAGCCTCTGTTTAATAGGGTGGATTGTGTCATGGGAAAGATTATTAAGATTTGATATTTCCAAAAGATGTTAAAAGGGTAGTTTGACATCACCAAGTGTTAGACGAAAGGATTGATGCAACTCTCATATTTGTCAGTTCAAGGGGAACCTTTTACTGCCTAGATGATATTTTCTCTTTAGATGATGAGATGTCATGTTTGAAGTCAGAAATGGGCGCAGCACTATTGATATAAAGGAGAAGTCCAGTATTTTGCACTTTGAGCCCCATTTCTGGGTTGTTTATCATGAAAAGCCCTTTTTAAACAGGAGTTGTGCAAATCTGCAGGAAAGCCCAATCAGTCTTTTTTCAGCATTGGCAGTATAAAAACAAAATCGGGGAGTGCGGCAAAATGCCGCCTGCCTACTTTTGTTTATACAGAATGCGCCTTTTTCGGGGCAATGGGGGGCGTGAGCAAGTAACAAAACGTGTAGCTCAGCATGTGACGTAAACAGTGATGTGGGAGGGAAGCCGTGGCTGGTCAGTCCTTCGGCGATTCTATCGTAAGTCGGCCCGTTCTTCACCGTCCCCATCATTTGACGGTTAATGGCCTCTTCATTTGTGAGGACAAGGAGGGCGCGCTATTCTTTGTCTCCCCAGTTGCTCATCTTTACAGTGTCTGTCAGGTTTACATTTCCCTCTTGCTACTAGCTGCTCGCTAATTCCTGCTATCAGCTGTTTCCTGTTTATCCACCGCCAGTGGCTAGCACGTGAGGCATCATCAACAGCTCCTCCCACAATTCTTCAACAGCCCCTCCCGTTGCGGAAGGCCGCTTCGATCTTTTTAAACTAAAAGGGTTCCGCCAATATGACTACCCTACGAGGCAGAAAATTGGGCACCTCGGATCAACTCGGCAATCTGGCTCTGTGTGTCTGAACACTCGCAGCTTGCCGGCAAAACGGCCCAATATTCGCCGAATATCTGGCAGTGTAAAAGGTGCTAATAGAGTGGTTAAGACCAAAATTGTGACGATTGCTCATTTTCTGAGAATTTGGCTTTCCCAGCCTGTCTGAACACTGCTGCCTATGGCCGTGTGTAAATCTGTCCTAAAATCACCCTAAACGTTCGTTTTCAAAGCCATGAAACTCCCTGAGTGGTCAGTGGTGTTCGTTGATGTTTTGACATAATAATCGTAGCAAACTGTGGTTTCCATCCTTGTTTTCGCCATTCATCTCGATTGTGGAACTATTTTTTCAGCTGCCTCACACCCGTGTGTAAACTTTCACTTGATCGTTCATTTGAGCCTGAAGCGTTATACACTCCAGCCCACTTGATGGTGATAATGCTCCTTTACGTGGGTGTTGCCAACCGGCAGGAAACCATTGCAATGTAACGGGACACAGAAAAGAAGCAGAAGAAGGAGGCTGGCGTTACAAGCGAGTAATCCGTTGTGCAGTTGTTTAAACTTATTATAAAACTTCTTCATTCATTCTTGTTCTTCCTCCAGGAGCGCACACAGCACTGTCGAGCCGGCACTTTCGCTGAGCTAAAAGACTACAATGACTACAACCTTGTCGTAAACAACCGCCTTTCCGTTTCCGGTGGCGGATTACTACCAACGAACAATGAGGCTTCCTATAGAAAACCAATGGATTAGACAAAATGTCAAATAAATCATCACGGAGACCACAGTTTGCTACGATTTTTATGTCAGAACATCAACGCACACCACTGACCACTCAGTGAGTTTCATGGCTTTGAAAACTAACGTTTAGGGTAGTTTTCGGACAGGTTCACACATGGCCATAGACAGCAGTGTTAAGCCAGGTAGGGGAGAGCCAAATTCTCCGAAAATGAGCAATCGTCACAATTTTGGTCTTAACCACGCTATTTCATCATAAACAACCCAGAAATGGGGCTCAAAGTGCAAAATACCAGACTTCTCCTTTAAGATCAGTGTTGTTAAGAATGGTGTGAATTACTCTTAATGAAGGTCCACAGGGGCGGAAACGTTAGTATAACCAGTGTATGGGATCTTCGTTTCAAGACTCAAGTGATTCTTTCCAACGCACCTGCATCTGAGATAGCTGGATGTGTGAATATCTCCCTTTAAACATTTTGCATTGTCCTGAAAATTAAATTTGATGGATCTCTCTGGTGCTCTGGCACACCAACAACTGCTGGTAAAAACAAAGCACGGTTTTGTTCTTACGAAGAAGATTAATCACTAGTTCATCCCCTCAGTTCGAAATTAAAAAATCAGCTGCGTAAAAACTAAAAATACTAAGTAACATGAGTCACGCGTGTCTGTGTGCTAAAAGGTGCTGCTGGTTCCCGGAGGCGTCTTCATGATCAACAGTAGTGAGCCCTGTCCCTACGTCAGAGCGGCCTTTTCTCTCTCCACACCAGAGCAGATTGACGAGGTACGTACACACACACACACACACACACACACACACACACACACACTATAATGACTCTAATCTCACACCATTATTTCCGCAGGCTTTCAGAAGACTCTCTTCTCTCATCAAAGAAGCTTCGTGATCAAAGATCTATATCTCCCTAAAAGATGCTGCATTATTTTTCTAACTTAATATTGAAGTGTTTTATGTTAAAATATATTAACGAGTTTTAATATATTTTAATATTGTGTAACCTCTGACTGTATCTATACTGTGATCAAGAGGGGACACTCAGGATGCATGCACTTGGAGCTGAGCACTGGAGCTCATTTGGAGCAACGGATAAGTTTATGAACAAAAAAAATATATAGTTGTTTACTTTATAATTTGTTGCTTCATTGTTACACTACACAGTGAAAATGCCTTGATGTTTTTCATGTACAAAAAAGTAAATAACTTTTTTTATCAGTCTGTATTTTGTGTCTTGAGTTTGTGTGTTTGTGACTGCTGCTCCACTAAAACCTCAAAACTTAAACCTGATCACACCCGTTCAGATAGATCAGCAACTTACATTTCTGTTAAAGTGATGATGTTTTTTAAGCTGTTATCTTTTTCTCTCATTATCGCAAATGTTGCTTTATTGCAGTCTAGCAAGGTTCAATGTGCATATTTTGGAAAGGTGTCATTTAAAAAGTCGGAATGAAAATATGATATAGTTGTCCTAATCATCACGAACTCTTACGACACTTGACGGGACAAAGTACAGGTACACCTTACTAGTACCAGGTTGGACCCCTTTTGTACGGTGGCCCTGAAAGGTCACAGCACTGCAACTTAAGAAAACACACGGTGGCCCTGAAAGGTCACAGCACTGCAACTTAAGAAAACACATTGAAAAAAGCAATGCAAAGACCACAACACAACACATTAGAAAAAAGCGATGCAAAGACCACAACACATTACAAAAACACGCTGCAAATAGACCACAACACAACGGAAGTGTTTCCAGGGGACACTTAAATGTGATGCACACGTCCGGACAGGCTTTTTGTTGA
>NC_065522.1:21951594-22075993 GCF_006386435.1 Epinephelus moara | reverse complement strand
CTCTTCTTACGGTCACAGAATAAACAACATAGCTATTTTCTGCCAGTTTATTCCAGTTAGCTTACCTGAAACCTACTGCGTTGAGATGCTATGTCCTGCAAGCTCAGTTCCACACAAAGACCGTGACAGTACTATCCAGCAAAACACGTCACTTCCGTCATGCTAGAGTACTATCCAGCAAAACACGTCACTTCCGTCATGCTAGGGGCACTGCCGTCAAGCCAGAGGCTTGTGTCACGTCAGGGGCTTCTGCTCCGGGGCTGCAGCTGAATCCGCGTCAACAACAAGTCTGACCGGACGTGTGCATCACATTTAAGTGTCCCCTGGAAACACTTCCATTGTGTTGCGGTCTATTTGCACATTTAAGTGTCCCCTGGAAACACTTCCATTGTGTTGCGGTCTATTTGCAGCGCGTTTTTGTAATGTGTTGTGTTGTGGTCTTTGCATCGCTTTTTTCAATGTGTTGTGTTGTGGTCTTTGCAGCGCGTTTTTCAATGTGTTGTGTTGTGGTCTTTGCAGCACGTTTTCTAAATGCTGCGCACGTGTTGTCAAATTGATGAAAATGTTTTCTCAATTTGCTTGTGTTTTTTCTTTTTGCATGTGTTTTCTTAAGTTGCAGTGCTGTGACCTTTCAGGGCCACCGTACTTTTGCCTTCAGAACTGCCTTAATCCTTAGTGGCATAGATTCAACAAGGTGCTGGAAACATTCCTCAGAGATTTTGGTCCATATTGACATGATGACATCACACAGTTGAATGAGATGTTTTTATCTACACACAGAGTGGGTCCTTGTTCACAGAATCCACCATGTTGCACCACCATGTTTCTACAGTAACCCAGGACAGACAAACAAAACACTAGCTCTAGACGGTGCCATTCGTGTTGTTGTGTCAGCCATTGTGCTTCTCCCACACTCTTGGCAAACAGAAGTTGTAGTTGGCTGCAGTGTTGCAACCTCACCACTAGATGCCACTAAATCCTAAACATTGCACCTTTAAGGGTCCAAACACCAGCAACACTTGTAGTATTGAGAACAACTGTATTGAGAGACTGGCTCAGTGGTTATCTCTGGCACAGACAAAAGACACAAGTCATCAGTTTCACAATAAAGTTCTTAAAATGGCAAGTGTTGCAATCAATTTAACACAGTTTCCTCTTTTCTGTGCCTCTTTAAAGAAGGTAAATCGTGCCAGAGACTCTGACTCTACTTCTGTTTTTTTACTTTGCTTCCAAAAAGCATACAACAAGAGGTGTCTTATCTAAATATGTAACCTTATTTCATAAAAATTAAACCCCACATATTGAAGAGCCAGCTAACACCAACATTCAGAGTCCATGCTGGTTTATAGAAACATTTGAGAGAAGAAATTAGTCGTGCATTTTAAGAGCTTTCTTCATTTTAAGCAGGTTCGAAGTTCAACCATCTGTGTTTCCTGATGACCTGAAGAAACACCCTCATGCTTAGTGATCACATAACAGCACATGCTGACAGCTAGCTAGTCTGTGTGATGGTGGAAACTGTTTTCTTTTCCTTTGTACAGACTTTCTCCCTGCTGTGTTAATATGTAGCACTTAGTGAGCAGTGTGACCGAGCTCTCAGAGGTGTTTGTGTAAAGACGAAACAGTCATAACAGGGTCAAAGTGTCGGCTTAAAATCAGGCTTTTGTAACAGTTGTTTACTGTGAAGACTGCAGTATATTGCTGTGTGAATATACTCCTCTTTAACTATGTCTCCTAACTCCTGCATTTCAAATTTAACTTTTGAAGAAGTAAAATATTAGCAGTTAGTGATCTCTGTCAGAGTGTTAAATTCTGGAGTCCTAAAGGTGTACAGTCTACAGCAGTGGTTCCCAACTGGTCCAGCCCTGGGGTGCAGATTTCTCCTTTCTTAGTCATTAATTCAAAGTCCACACAGTTTAATACAAAACACTTCAAAATAAAAGCTCTGTGCCGGAAATTCATTGTACTTAAAAATAAAGTGTGTTTTCCACAAACTTGACACATTTTCCAGTGACCTGCGGTCCATTCAGAATGGACATGCGACCCTCTTTTGGACCATGACTCACCAGTTGGGAACCACTGGTGTACAATAACAGCTTGGGCAGAGTTGAGGGGGGAGGCCTCTGTGGCTCCAGCCCCAGATGTTTTCTCAAAAGCCCTGAATTTTTTAAGGTTTTTAAGGCCCTGTGTACACATTTACAGATGGTTTTGCAAACAAATATTTTCCCCCTCTGTTTTAAAAATAATTCTGTCCACATGATCCTCATTTTACAAAATATCTTTGTCCAAACCACAACGGAAAAACTACTCAACCCTACCTGGTATTTGCGGTCTTCAGCAGTATGTCACCTCTCTAGTCTCGTCATCTAGTGCCTCTGAGCCGTATGTTTGACACCCCTGCTCTACAGGATGCCTTACTGGTCTGGACCCATCCTACATCACCGACCTCCTCAGCCATTATTCTACCCCCCAGGTCCCTCGAGTCAGCTGACCTGGGACTCCTGGCTCTCCCACACCCCAGATTCAAGCTCAGGGGTGAATGTGCCTTTGATGTGTCTGCCTCCAAACTGCACAACAGCAACATCCTCCCAATCAGATCCGCCCCTCCATTAACTCGTTTAAGTCCACGCTCAGAAACCTACTTTTGTTCATTAGCGTTTGAGTCCCCCTGATGTGGCTTCCTCTGATGTGTACCTGTGTGTGGTGCATCTCTGGATGTACAAGCTGTGTACCCGACAGATATGTTGCCTCTTGCATATGTGTTTTTAGAGTTGGCAGCTATCATGTTTTTCCCAAATGATATACAGACTTGTAGGCACTCTGTTAACTCAAATAGCTTGAAAAACAGTGCATGTAGCTACCATAGAAGGGAAACAAATTTCCACAGGAAGCATGCAACCAGACGCCCCTTGGTTTGGGCTGAGCCACGAATGTTTCCAATGTCTGGCTCCGCCCCTGCTCAGGCAGCTTTGCTTACTTTCATGTAAAACTGTAATGCAAAGAGAACTAGTTACTACAGCTGCTGAGCACTGGAGTAAAAGTTGCAAACTAACCTCCAAATCTGATGAAATTTAGCACAGAGAAAGGATAATTTCTCCCAAAATGGAAACATTAAAAATACCAAATTGTATTTTCCCTTCAGGGAACAGTTGATACATATAATCTAATGTTTGATGAACACAACCATACACACACATTTCTTTAAATATCCATATTTCTACACCTAAATGGAGCATTATTGACTTGGTTATTGACTGCTTGCTGAGGCCTTGGAGCAGTGTCGATTTCAGACTTTAACTGCGGCTTCAAGGTCAGTCACTTATCAACCCTGGCACACAAACAAACAGCCTGCGCTGCACAGCCTGGATATCCCCCGCCTTGGTGTTTATTTAGAGGTGCTTTTGTTCTGCCTTTAGTTGTTCCAGGAATGGTTTTGTTTCAACAGGATGTTTGCTGTTTCTTCCTGCCTTTAATGCCCCTGGTCCTATTTTGTTTCATCTGCTCTCCACAATACTACAGTCTGCCTCCAGTGTCTTTTCATAGTCCAGCCTGTTAGCTTCAGATGATAATAAACGCTGAGGGGAATGGGTTTTTTCACCACAGTCAATTTACCTGTCGCTGTGCTGCGACTTAAAGCAGACATGCACAGAGAGGTCTACTTACCGCACCACAAAATTAAATGTACTTTACCTTTATGTAGGGAAGGTTTTCAAACCCATCAGTCTTTGTACTGGTCGATAGCAAACTGGAGAGCTGCCCAGACCCTGCTGCTGTCTCCTGAAGGAGGCGTCAAGGCCAGGCAGCACAAACACAGAGCAGAAATACAGAACATTAACAGACAGAACAACATAAAATGCTTTAATGAGCCTCAATCTTGACACTACCTCCCATAAGTGTTGGGTTGAGACTGACTTTAAATCTATATAATCACCTGCAGTAAAAACAGTTGTGTTTTCATTACCTTAGAATGAGACATTCATATCTACATAGAAAGCGGGTCCTCATCTATGGAGTTCGCTATGTTGCACCACCGTGTACAGTGGCCCAGAATGGTCAAACCAAACACTGGCTCTAGATAGGGCCATTTGTGTTCCATGTAAGAGAAACACTGATTTGTAACATGAAACATTTTTATTCAGCGTTTTTACTTGTTTACTTGTTTTAATCACTCGCTAAAAACCCGCTGAACAAAGAACACTGAAGGAATTCTAACCAAGAGTTTAAGAGTTCTCTAACCAACCAAGTTTCACCTGGTTGCAATCTGCAATCTTCACCACTGGATGACACTAAATCCCCCTAAATTGTAAGCCCCTTTTACACTGCCTATTCAAGGTGGGACTATTGTGCCATCATGCGACCTTGCCGTTCTTTGAGTTGACTCGCCTGTGAGCCAGGAACAGAAGGAGTAACAGTGCTGAAATGATGTCTGTAAAAATGGAACAGCTGGCAGCACAGGTGTGATGTTTTGACAATGTGTCCTCCGTGTGACCTACTGTGGGAGATTTAAAAAGTTGCTGGTGGCAGTTAGCAGCTAACTAAAAGATGAAGAACAGTGGCCGACAATGCTTGCAAAACAATGAGGTCCGGCAAAATCAGCTGCCATACAACAAGGACAGTAAATAACTGTTATTGCCATGTTAATGCCATTATTATTGCTTATAAAGTGCTGCTGATGTGTCTGTTATATGTCATACTAGAGGCCAATGGTGTTGTGTTACATGTCACGCCCATCACGCCTCTTTTGATTCCACGATGCCGGGATATGACCTGATGCTGCCATCATTTGGTTCTGTGTAAAAAAGGCGGCATGAACAAGCGACTTTGTTGCTGCGTATTAGCCAGCTAGCAAATCAATAACACAATCCAATGTTGAAAGAACAAAGCATATTTACTCTGCACCAATGAACAATAATACAAACCATCATGAAACGTTTCTGCTAATGAGCTCAATTGCTAAAGAAAAACAGTATTACCTTATATAACAAGTTTGTTTTGGTCTCACTCCCTCTCGACTTTAGCTCTTTGTTTACATTCCTCACTTCTGTTTCTCTTCCCTGCCTTCTATTCAACATGCTGAATCAGCAGAAAAAAGCCAACTAGCGACAACAAGGGCCAATGGTGCAGTACATACGATTAAACGTCTGCCCCCTCGCTAGTCGGCACCAGAAATATTAGTCGGTTAAACCTATTAGTGTTTTATTCATGTACAAGGTCGCTTAACTGTCATGTGGCCGCCTACCACTAGTGGGTGCTACAGAGCCGTCAGACAGCAGCCCCCCTCCCCATGGTAATTTTCCGAGTTGACTAGGGTTTTAAAACAGCACGGTGTGGGCTGTGTCAGAAAAAAAAGCTGTCATATAATCACTCGAGTGGAGCAATGTGCGACCACATTCAACTAGTGGTGCTAGCCACACACAGCCCAAATTGACATTGTTCACCCAGAGACGCTGTGATCCCACCCGATCTGAGAAGATAACGCAGCTCATCACGACAATGACCTCGCAAGATATGCTTCCACTTAACTTTGTTGAAGGTAAAAGTATCAGAATATTAATGGATATGTTGAGCCTGAATGTTCATGTTCACATTCATACCGCACGGTGCAAAGTGTCTCGTACTTCAGCGGCATTTAAAATCCGACATGGTTGTTGAAGATCGTGATTAAAGACTTCAAAGGGCTCTTAAGGCACAATATTTTTTGGGGACAATGCCTCAAATGCTTAACAATTGTGCTAAATTTGTGTTTTCCTCTTTTTAGACTGATCGTATAGTCCTAATTACAATTTTCGCTTAGTCGACAGGGAAATTAGTCGCCAGGAACATCCCTGGTACATACCACAGCGACGAGGACCATGGATGCTCACCGATGGCCCACTGTTGATCTACAACCTTTAAACGGTGATCATGCCTTGTGTTTACGGCTTGTTCTGCTGCCCCCTAGTGGCCATAATGTCAAGTAATGCAGCTTTAAACCTGTGTGAGGATATAACAGTGAAAAGGAAGTCTGTGAAAACATCAGTAGTCACTTAGTACATGTTAACTACCTGTTTAGAAAACAAATTAAATGTATTATCTGTTGAAATAGACTTTTCCCATGGATGAATGTTAGTGCAGTGGTAACTATTTTAGAATAATGTAAATGCTCAAAAATCACTGTATTGAAAGGGGTTTATTTATTTTGTTGCCCCACCTGCACTGGCAACACAACCCCAGCAACTGGCGATGTTTCCACCCACTGTGCACTGAGGCTCAGAGACAGGAGCTGGTTACATAGCGGACGGCCGGCAGCAGGGGGAGGATGCAGATGCCGGAAAAACAGCTAACGACGGACCTTCGTCTCCGGTGCGGCAGACCATGATGTGAGTATAGCAAATGACTCTGATTAACGGTGAAACGTGACATTTAGTCGGGTTTAGTCAACGTTTAATCTGCTATCGTCGACGCTGAGTTGGCCGTTTGCTGGACCGTTGGTGAGGAGGTAACGTTGCTGCATTTCTCGGCTTATATTCAGTTCTTCATACGCTTTTTACCGACTGTTGTCAACGGATATATTTACTAAAAAACGCAGCCACACGGGTAATAGTCTTCGTTTTGTATATGTTAAAGAGCCACCGCTTGTTTGCAGTTTGCAGTGGCACCGTTCTGGAAGCGTCCCGTGATATAAAACCGCCGTCCAGCACATAGCCGCGTCCCACGCCCTTGTTTCGTGTATTTCTAGCGTTTTAAACGGCACCGCTTGATGCTACGAAATCTTAAAATCATTCTCACACATACACTCACATTTACATTTAACTATTACACCGTTACAATGTATTAATTGACCCGCATTTATTGTGAAACAATGCCATCCTCGGCTACTGTATGTGCGGCAACGGAGCAAACCAGACGTTAGACCGAGCCCACACATTGCTCCGTTATGTTGTAGTGTGGCTTTGTTTTCATATTAACCGAGCCAAGAGGTGCTGTTAACAACACAGGGGGTAATACCTGTCTAATTAACGTTACTAATCATCTAGTGTTGCTTTATTACAAGTAATAAACACCTGTGTGTATTTTGAAATATTATTTCCATATGATGTAATCGCTTTTAGCTGCAAACACGTATTATCAGCTTGTTTTGCATTGAAGAGACCCCCGACTAATTGCTGGTGCTTTGTACTGTTAGCTGACTAAATGAACATTAATATGATGTGTATGGTAGTAACATGGTACAGGCTAATTGCCAGTTATTTTTTTTATGGCTGACAAAGACCTGCTGTTTTCCATGAGTCTAATACAACCCTGCGAGACTGAAAGGAAATGGGTACAAAGATTATTGTCTATATAATCACTGGACACTGTCAATAATAGTGTCCAAAATACAGTATTTAACTCATAAGAAGACAAAATGGAGAAAAGCAAGGTCATATGTGGAGCTGCAACCATCAGATTTTTGGTATGCATGCTTGATCAGTAATCAGCAATCAACATTTAAATGCATTTGGAGAAAAAAAGCTTAATATGATGGAGTATGCATTAATATCAACAGGAAATCAGCAACTATTTTGACAATTAATTGATATTGTACGTCAGATTTCAAGTAGCTTCTAGCTTCTAATATGTGAGGACTGTTTTGTATCATTGTAAATTGAATATATTTTGGTTTGGGGCTGTTTGTTGCACAAAACAAGCAATTTGAAGACTTAACCTGAGCTGTGGGAAATCACGAGGGGCATGCTGCACAATTTTCTGAAAATATTCATTAGTTGCAGCCCTGTGTTTATGTCAGAGCTGGTTATTAAAAACAGCTCCCTTATCGGCTTGTTCCAGCCGCCGTGCATCAAGTCCTGAGCAGGCACTGCTTGTTTTGTCCCGCACTATCTCTGATTAATACCCGCCAATCACATTCTTGTTTTCCAGTGAGATGTTACAAGTCACAGAGCTGAATACCAAATTGCCTTCCACTATCAAGAGATAGCCAGTCTGCTGGATGGAGACTCAGGAGGAATGACAGAGTCTCTTTCCCCTCGGGTGACACACCGACAGTCTGAGAAAATGCACTGGGCCGGTGGATACATTTCTCTGGTCCTGGCGTCCCTTATCGCCTCCAACACCACCGGGGCCTTATCGGTGGACACGGATGGAAACCGTACAGAGAGCGGCAACGTGACAGAAGGCGGCTTTGTCCCAGTTGTGTTCACTAAAGTGAGCCAGATAATTGCCCGGGAGGGGAGCTGCGCGCTGATTGATTGCAATGTCACCGGAGAGCCATTCCCTAGTGTTCAGTGGTTCAACTCCCATGGTGACCGTCTGGACACGGAGGCGAACGGTGAGACATATTGTGCTGTTACTTTAAACCTGGTTTCCTGTTCTCTTTGTCAACACCACTGCACGTCACTCAGTTATAATTTAATTAGCAGCATATGCACAGAGTGTCTGAGGTTTATTATTTACTACGAATAAGACCTCAGACATTTAGATGTATTCCTTAATTGGAGCAAATTAGTTAGTAGACATACTGCAGGGTTTCCCCCAGGAAATGGTGTCACAGAGGCAGCACATCCTTTATTTAGCAAATGACGACTGAGGTTCCTTTCTTCTGTTTCAAAGCACTGTTGCAGGATTTTTGTAGGGAATCATCTACATGCCATGAGCAGGGTGTAATTTAGCTGGTTTTTGTAATCATGTGTAGTTGCCCCTTTGTCTTTCAGCTTATTTAAACATACTTTTTGGCTTTTCCTTGTAGTAATCTCATTTTGTGTTTTATATTGCTTGTTTTCGAGCTGTCGGGAGAGGTTTTTGATCTCAAGATGCTTTTCTGGTTAACACACATCCATTTTATCCGCTCTTAAAATGTGCAAGGCTCGGTGCCTTGCTCAGTGACATTTCCAGGTGTCATAGAAGAAGCCAGTAGTCTTTGATGCAGAAACCTGGAAGCATCTAGCTTTGGGAAAGGCTTGAAGAACCTGCAAACTATTTTAAGATACACTACGCAGGATTTTCCTAAAACAATGCACCGACTCATACAGGAGTAATCCCTCTGAGTCATCACTTAAGACCTACTACAAGTGTGTGGTGATGAGTTTATCTGCAGACACTCTTTATCTTTTTTCTGCGTTTGGGACGTTCATGGGTGTGCACCTCACCGGGACGGTGTATAAAGGTAGTGACCAGGTGCCAGAGACACAGCACTGAAGACATGCAAATATAGCGAGGCAAAACGCCAAACGAGTTTGAATCTGGGGTTGGTTTTTACTTTCAGTTGTGCTGGCGAGTGTGTCCAAAACAGTGACCAACAATCCTGTGAAGTATACCTTAAATAGTTTGTACTGGATAAAATCTTCTGCCACTGTACATGTTACTTGTCAGTATATGTTATGATACTGTATAGTTTATGGAAAACCGGTTTTAGGCGCTGTTTATGAGTTAAAAAAACAGACTGAATATCTGTTTTTGATGAATCCAGTAAGTTAAATAACTGTTAAATGATAAAACTTGATCAAATTGAATAATTACTCAAAAATGAAAGTCTTATAAAAGCAGTTTAGGTCATTCATTTGCAAAACTGTCCCCAGACATATTGAAAGGATCACTACCACAGTGTAAACAGTATGGCCAAGACTCTAATGGTTGTCTGTCTGGTCTATAGGCCCATATATCACCTTACATACCACCTACCCCTAGCAACAGACCTCTTATTTAGAGTTTGACGTCATTGCCATTACTGGCACACCTAATGCAGTATACGGTCTGAAGATAATGTACCAAGGGTACTCACATATGTGGAAAAAATGTTGGGTTCTCTGGCGGCGTTGACGTGCTTGGACACCAGGAAGTAGGACCATGGTGTATCCTGATGCTTTGATGCACATACAGACACGAGCAGAGTGTGATGGAAAACAAAAGACAACAGAAGAAATGTTAAAAATGTTACGGCCACAGACTGTGGTTGAGTTTGTGGAGGCTGCTGTGCCCTTTTATGAAAGCAGCTATCGGAGCTTATTCGTGTTAATTCAGGTCCTGAAATGCCATCTTCTGTTCCAGTGGAAAGAGTTTCTGTGTGGATGCTGTGTGTGTGACGGCATCACAGTTACAAGAGGATTACTATTGGTAAAAAGAAAGACCCTCCAGCTTGTAATTGTGTATGTTCAGGGCGTAAAAGGGAAGAGTGTAAAGGCAAGACAGGAACTGAAGACTTTGTGTACAGTGTTTAAGTCCTGGTTGTGGTCTGATAAAAATGCTGCAGACGTCTCTCTTCAGACGGCCTTGAGTTCCTGAGGGAAACTTGGCTCACTTATTGCACATTTTGTCTGGCAGTCGTGATTATTTTGTTGCTGTGATAGCAGGCGTTTGCCAATTAGATCAGGGAAATCACTGAGAAAGTTTTTACTACTGATTTTCATTCAAGCCGAGGCTCCGGCGTCTGTGTTTTGAACACTGGGACTCACCTCGGAGAAGAAGGAACGCAGAGTAAGGAGTGGTTTTGATGCTTCCTCTGAGCCGGCCTGTTGAAACCTGCCATCAGAGAGGAGGCGAAGCATTGTTATTACGGCCCGAAAACCCAGAGCAGCGTCTGCACCATCACAGAGCCTCTCCCCCGGGCTGCACAGAGGAATATAATTAAGGAGGGGGGGCTGTAGATGTCTATCTGTTGCTGCTTCTTTCTTTCCCTACAAGCTTGCATGTAGTATCGGGCAGCACATCAATCGCATGATCTGCTGGTGGAGGTAAAATTAGACATCTCGCTCATACGAAGAGGCGGATGGGCGGGGCGGTGTTGTCGGCCAGGCTGCATTTCCTGACCGCCCATTCATCTCCTCCAGAGGATCCCAGTGTGGGAACAAGATCGTGCTAGCAGGGCAGAAGGCGGCAGAAATGTTGTTACGGCCTCTTTCAGACTTCAGACTACAGATTACCAGACACCTTCTGTGATATCTGTCCATCTTTACTCCCACGCAGTTCACACAGCGAGAGGTTGAGGAGGAGTTGCAGCTGAATTCACTACACTGTGCTGCTTGTGGATAAAATGCTGCCCTCGGAGTTGTCTTTGAAGGGCCAGATCAGGGCACAACACAGAGCTTGTGTGTACAGTTTTTATCAGGAGCTGTTTTGCTAAAGGTATAGCTGCAGCCCCTTTAGCTTAGCTTAGAATAAAGGTTGAAAACAAGGGGAAATAGCCAGTTTGAAAGTCTGCAGATAGAGTTGGTATTTATAGAACGCCCACAAAACGTCACATCCTTTTACACTGAGGGGGCAAACAAAGTATTCGCTACCATACTCAAGAGCCGTGGGTATTTTTTAACTTGGACCCTATTTTCCCATGTTTTTGTGTCTGTGTGACTAATGGGAACAACAGTTTTTTGAAATTGGTCCAGTATTGAGGGAGAGCAGTGGCCAGGCTGCGATATGAACACTCAGGGCGTGTTTGTACCAGTGTACGGTCAGTGTACGTCCACTTAACGTGCTTGCCGCAGACACCGCTCAGATTGTGATTACAAGTGTCTGGCAACATTATGAAAGAGATAGACCTTTTTGTTAAAGAGTGAAACTCTATTAGGAGCTGCAACATGTCAAAATCTTATCTTATCTTAAAATAAATCAAAACCTATAAGATTAGATCAGGTGGGAATTTAATTTGAAAGGACAGACACAGGAAATGCTCACGTTAATTTCCAGGGCTGGTACCTGCGGTTATTCCACAGGCTAGTTAATAACATGTCGGGCAGGAAATCCAAAGTGTGGGATCATTTTGAGAAGGTGAAGGACGAACCCAAGGTGATATGTAAACTCATCTTCATTGGTCGACTACAAACATGACGTATCATCTGAAACATAGAAGTAGCTACATGCCCATTAGCCCACAGCGTCATTAACAGGCGGCTCGCTCAGTGTGTGACATGCACTTGTAGATAAAATTTTGGGGCTGTTACTTGCTCTCAACAGTTTCGTCACCACTGATAAGAGCCGGCAGACTAGCTGTTCCCCCATCTCCAGTCTTTGTGCTAAGCTAAGCTAAGCTAACCATCTGCTGCCCCCAGCTTTATATTTGACAGACAGACGTGTGTGTAGCATCAATCTTCTTATCTAACCCTCCACCAGAAAGCAAATAAGCGCATTTCCTAAATTGCCGAGCTATTCATCAGTCAGAATAACTACCTCATGACTTTGATAAGAGCTGATAACCAGAGCAAATAATCAGGGCCAATAAAAATCACACACAAGATTTTGGGGATTTCACAGAACATACTAAAGCCAGGCTGCACACACAAACACGCTCGGATCGGTACATTTAAAGCTATTAAAACAATAAACCTATACCTCATTTTACATTTTATGAAACATTTTCCAAAGGTTATGTTTGTAAATGGACAGGTGTGACTGTGAAGTATGATTATATATGTTTATGTAACTAAATGATTCAGTGCGTAAATAGACGGTTGTTGTTTTGATTACTCAAACCGCAGCACACAGAGCGGCCACGTCACCTGTTTAAATATTGAAGGCGAGGCAGGAATAATAAAGTGGCCGCTGCTGCTCTGCCGTCTCAACTCACAATCTGATATAAATACACATCACACATGAACGTGGCGCACGCTGAACATAAAGTGGCTTTACATTACAGAGCCAGAGGTTGAGATGAGCACAGATGGAGGCTCAGACATGAGATCACAGTGTACGCTGCTGCTGACAAACTGGGCTCAGAAGCACTTGTTTTCCTTTTCATTGATTTATAAATATGTGTGGCAAAACATTGTGTTCTGCCGAGCTGTCAGACTCTATAAAAAAAGAAGCAAAACAGCGCAGAAGTACAGCGTAAGCAAATCTGAGTAAGCACGTTCCTCTTGGAAAGCAGCAAACATCAGCTGCAGCAACACTGCAGAGGAGTGTGTGCTGTTGAATCACACGGCAGAGGAACAGATGCATTAAGAGGATTTCAGGGTTTAAACTTTGACCTCAGAGTGAGTTGGTGGGAAAACTGCATATTTAGTGGGTTACGTGGTGCCAGTGAGTAATCACTCTTTTAAAAGCAGGTCGGCAGAGGCAAATTTTTTTACCACATGGTACCACAAGTAATGGAGCAGTCGAAGTGTTTGTGCTGCTTGTTCATATAGAGTTGGAGAAGTTGTCCAACAGCAGCTGGTCATCACCTGTCAAAAAGTATCTGTCAGACATTGTGGCTAATCAGCATCGTCAGGAAAACATGAAATATAAAATACAAAATACACTGGAGTGGAGCTTTAATGATTTGTGTCTGCCATATTCATGACCGCTCTCCGTCTCTCTGTAGGTGACAAGTGGTGGCTGCTGGACTCTGGCGTCCTCAACATCACCAGCATCGAGTTTGCAGACCGTGGAAAGTACACCTGCATGGCGTCCAACGTGCACGGCAGCACCAACTGCACAGTGACGCTGCGAGTGGTCTTCACTAACGGCGACATGGGCGTGTACTACATGGTGGTGTGTCTGGTGACCTTCACCATCATCATGGTCCTGAACGTCACACGCCTCTGCATGATGAGCAGCCACCTGAAGAAGACAGAGAAAGCCATCAACGAATTCTTCCGCACGGAGGGCGCCGAGAAGCTGCAGAAGGCCTTCGAGATAGCCAAGCGAATCCCCATCATCACCTCGGCGAAGACGCTGGAGCTCGCCAAGGTGACGCAGTTCAAGACCATGGAGTTCGCGCGGTACATCGAGGAGCTGGCTCGCAGCATCCCGCTGCCGCCGCTCATCATGAACTGCCGCACCTTCATGGAGGAGATCCTGGAGGTGGTGGGGGTGGAGGAGATGAGGCACACCTTCCTCAGGCAGGCAGGCGAGACGGCGAGCAGGGCCATCGGGGCGAGGGACGTCTTCACCATCCTGCAGGAGAGGGAGAGAGAGCGAGGGCGCGAGAGGGAGCGCAGCGAGTCCCCCGCCGCCGACTCAGACAACTCCTCAGTTCACGAGCAGCCGCAGCACATCGCCATCCAGGTGTCGGTCCACCCGCAGCTTGCCGTCGGCGGTTACTGCAGCATCGAAGCTCCGCCTCAGCCAGAAGCCACACCCTCCTTGCCTCCCCCCTCCTGCCCGCCGCCGCTCTCTCCTCCCAACAGCCAGGAGCAGCCTGAGGCGGAGGGAGAGCAGGACGCCGACCAGGCTGCGCCCGAACCGACAGACGCAAATAAGACCCCTTCCTGCCAGGTGTTTTACGAAAGCCACGTGTGACGACATGATAAACCCTGGAGGAGCGACGAGTTATCCTGCTATGCATTTCCACTTGAAGACAAAAGGTCAAGACATTTTTGATTTCACATTTTGGAGGAAACAATCACATTTTTATTTATCTTTTCTGAACGGAACAATCTTTAAACCTTTGTAGGCCGAGAATAAATCATCATGAGGTTTTTAGACACTCTGGATTTCCATGCTTGAATGTACATGGGACGGGGCATCAATATTATTAGTAATGTAATAAGCAGCGAATTGTAAAGGAACATTTCCTGTGTTGAGATTTTCATAGCTATTATTTAAAGGAATTAGGGTACGTCACTCTCGGGGGTCAAATGACTTTTCAGTTTTTAGTTTCTTACAGTGCTAGGGTTTTTACGACTAACTCCAGAAATCTGCCTCAAGCTGCTCTTCATGACGATGAAAGCTAAGCTTCCTTCATCCACTCAAGAATTCACATCCAGCTACTGTTACAGCCGATCCGCGGTCATTGTACAACGTCCTGCTCACCTAGAGATGCATGCTGGACTGACAAAAAGAGAGTGTGGTCACCATTTCATGATTGTACGGCCTACTGTATTTCTACAAAAAAACAAAACAAGTAAGCCAGGTAACTCTATGTGTGTACAGTATATTTCCTGATCGGGTCACACACACACACCTCTGGGTAGTTACTGTCTGTTTCCTTTGAAATATTTTAAAGAGTATTATTATTATTACCCATCGTGGTGTGGTTTTGTTGCTCAGCTAGTTTAAACATTATTTTTGTTTTCTTTCGCCTCAGTAAAGAAGAGTAGCTTTTTGTTTCCTTCCCTCTGCCATGTGCTGTTTTAGGTTTTTAATTTACTGCCAGACCTGATCTCAGCATCGTCTTGCTTCTGCAGAGGCTTTACAGTACAGTTGCATTTCTGCTGCATGTCAAAGTGGACACTGGGACTACAAGGACTCTTTTCTTTCTTCCTTTGCTTGGCTAACAGTCCAGTCTGTGGCGGAGATGAACTGGGTGCTGTTTTGCTTTTACTGGTGCTCTTGAGATGGCTCTTTTTTGTAGTGGAATAAAATGAAAGTGCTGTGTAAAAAACCTGCTTACAAATGTCTGCTATACCCACATTAATTGTTTTTTCTTTTGTTGTTAGCAGTACATTAACTATTACTTCACGTCTCATGTATCTCGAGAGTTCATTTTAGGGGACTTTAACTACTTTTTGCTCCAGTGATCGCTGTTACAACATGACCTATGATACATACTAATGACTGTTGAGATGGAATAGGGAGATAACGCATAGAAACACATATTTTTCCTCTTACCTGTCGTGCTATTTATCAGTGTAGATTGTTTTGCTCTGAGTTGCAGAGTGTTGGAGATATCAGCCGTAGAGATGTCTGCCTTCTCTCTAGTATAATGGAACTAGATGGCACTCAGCTTGTGGTGCTCAAAGTGCCAAAAAAACATTTGAAAAACTCAACAGCAATGTCTCTTTCCAGAAATCATGACCTGGTTACTCAAGATAATCCACAGACCTTGTTGTGAGCAGTTTCATGTAGGAACTATTTTCTTTCTACCAAACTACACCCACCAACTGTGTCATGGTGCAGGAGGAAGTGCATGCATCTACTCTCTCAATGACAAGCTTGTGTTTGTGACACCGCAAAATGTCCTCAGCTGAGCTGTAACGTTAGCTAGCTCAGAGGTGCTAGATGAGCTAGCAGTAGATGGACGCTCCTAGGGCTAACCTGATTATTAAGATGCTTTGAAGCTGTCATGGTAATCGACATTCAAATCAGTATTCAAATGTTTCCATTTTTGTTTTGTTTTATCACATTAAAGGTGAAGGAAAATGAAAGGAGGTGGTAACTGTCAGACATGACTGAGGCCAGTGTCCTCAGCACGGTCATCGACCCCCGCTTCAAGCATTAAATTGACAGTCCAACGAAAAGAAACAGTGGCATTCTGAGTTATTAAAAACTTACAGAAACATTGCTTGCAATAGTCCACCTTCCACCTTCTTTTTTCTTTCTTTGTCATTACCTCTCACACTTCCCCCTGGGTGGTGATGCAGTTGGCGGGTGTAGTTCGGTACAAAGAAAATAGTTCCTACATGAAACTGCTCACAACAAGGTCTGTGGATTATCTTGAGTAACCAGGTCATGATTTCTGGAAAGAGACATTGCTGTTGAGTTTTTCAAATGTAATTTTTGGCACTTTGAGCACCACAAGCTGAGTGCCATCTAGTTCCATTATACTGGAGAGAAGGCAGACATCTCTACGGCCGATATCTCCAACACTCAGCAACTCACACCAAAGCAATCTACACTGATACACAGTACTAAAGGTAAGAGGAAGGATATGTACTTTTTATCCCTGATGTCCGTCGCCAATGTATGTCCATAACATTGCTCAGAAATCATAAAAAAAAAAAGGCTATTGTCAAAACTCTTCAATAACAAAGTAGCTCAGTTATATTTGTCTGTATATTCAGGAGCACGTTGCAAACATAAGCTCCTAATAGCTAATTCGACATACTTTTTATGATACCACTTTTCCAAAATGCAAACAAAACATGGCTGTAACTTGTAGCTAACTAACATAAAGTAAGCTAAACTAGTCACCTTCTTTGGTGGCGGTAACCATGGTTACAAGCTTGTCTCCTCAGATGTGACACGAAGGTGATGGAGGAAACGGATCTGCTGACAGAGCTGGAAACCTTCAGCCACCTGTCTCTGAGAGTGAGGCTGTTTGCATGAGAAGAGAGTGACATGGACAGAAATATCTCGGACAAGTGTCGTTAAAGTTTTAGACTCTTTTAGACTGACTTTGGACGAGATAAAGTTACACTACACCACATGCACCCTGCTGTTGGAAGTAATGCCTTTAGATTAACAAAGAGTCTTTACAAAAACCTGGACTCTGCCAGCAGACTTTAAAATGTAAGTTTTTATGTGGAATTTAATGTGAAAATCTGTTGTATTTTTCATGAGGCAGGAGCAGCGAAGCCTCCAGGTGAACACTAACAGCTCAGGTTCAGACGCAGCCATGAATGATAGATGTTCTGTAACAGGACCCGGGGAGTAGGCCGACTCTCTCAGCCGCTGTCAGGAGCTACTCTCAAACTCTAAACACTGAGGGGACTGTGACAAAGACTGGTCTGTGTTTGGGAAGTGGCAGGCTTCTATCACCTCCCCCCCAAAACCTCTCCTAATCCACTCCCACCCCTGGGTGCCAACAGGAAAGCCACTGTTAACGCAGATGATAATACAGACAGACAGCGCACTGTTGAGCTTTAGCAAGACTGCAAGACAAGAACAAGACCTCATGTGAGAACAGGAAGTGGACAAAATTATAGAAACACCTCACAGTGCAGATGCACGGCAGTAAAGCTTAATGTGAAGTGTTTCCTGTCGATTTGAGACTGTAAATCATTGGGAAATAAGAGGATACAGGCTTTTTGATTTGAAAGAGCTCCAGTGAGTCAGCGGTACTTCGCCATAAAGTTGTGGGACATCTGAAAAGTGGACAGGAAGAAGATTAGTCTTTCTATAAGTCCTATAAAGAGAACGGTGTCTGCCTAAAGAAATTCTTACATTCTCTAACTGTAAAAATGTGAAGCCTCTGTACCAAATAAAGTAATATTTTAACATTTCAACAACTAAAATATGTGCAATACATCTACGTCCTGGCACCTTTTCCTGGATATTTTGCTGAACCTCGACAGCAGTAGCTAGTCTTGACTCTTAATGCCAAGTTGGCTTTGGATGCCAAATCCAACAAAGTAAAAGTCTCACAATAAAATAGAGAATTTAATGTGGACAGATTTGTCTGGTTTCACTGCCAGCTCTGCAAAGTTAAGTACCAAATAATCATAAACAGTGCCCTGCACAGGCGCCACCTTGTGGTAAAACATATTAATGAACTCTCATTCAGACTACAAGTACAGGCTAAGTTAGACTTAACAGGCTGTTTACCTTCTGTAAAGGCCTCAAATATGTTTTGCATTCACAACATATAACACAAATAGAACTATAAAGTCCACTTTACTCAAGCTGTTCATTATATTATTATAGTCAGTCCGTGGACTTGGAGTTGTAGAGCAGGGGAAGTGACAGCCGACTGGCCTGTTGGTCAATATGTTTGAAGAAAGAATGCTCCGTACCTTCAAACTACAATGCTCTACTTTAAGAGCAGAGCAGCTGAAATTAAACCCAAGTGCGTGTTGAGGCTCTGATACTCCTTTCCACTAAATTACCTCTGGTTCTTGAACTAGTGCCATTCAGGATTCTTGGAACCTTGATGCTGTCTAGCGAACGAGGCCACGTATCCAGAACTTCGACTCAGAACCACTGTGATCAAGGATGTGTCATCAAGGGAGGGTGTAGCACAACAGAAGAAAACAGTAGAAGCAAAATTGCAGATCACATTGATCACCAGCAAACTTTAGTTCTGTTATTAGAGGTATTTGTTTTTATGCAAAAAACAAGCTTGAACCAACTACTAATGAGACCACTGCATGCTTTTTTTTTTTCTGACAATTTCTCGACTTCTTCATTGTTGCCTTTTCTCCTCTTTCTTTCCGACCTTTAGAATATGACACGCCCACTGATGTCTTCATGGTTTGCACTTCAGGTCAAGGAAAACCTGATTGGTTCCAGCTGAGATCCAACTTTTTGGGTCCTGAACCAATTTATTTTTGGTCGAAATGCTCTGAATGGCTCAAAATTAGGTGCGGGAACTGGAGTGGAAATAGTTCCATGTTGGTGGAAAAAGATTTGTGCCAAAGGCTGCATGGGTCAATTGCTCCATCTCAAAAAAAATGCAGTACAATTTAAAAGCAGTAGCAGGCCAAAGTATGGAAACGTGTTCAATCACACAGTCACATTATTGTTCTTGCCTGGCATTATTCAAACATTTCAGATCCAAACTCTGTCCAAACATTATTCCAGCTAGCTGCCATACATGGAGGGAGAGATGGAACTTGGCTTGGTTTTACCATAAAACTACAATTAAAAGCCTCGTCCCAATATAACGCCCAGTCCCTTTTACTAGCCTGGTTTGGCTACATATTTTGACAAATAAAGGCCTGTCTCAATGAAAGGCCTGGTCTGGTTGCCAAGCAGTTCATTTTTTTATAGAAGTTCTTTGGATGTATAAAAGCAGGTTGTTGGCTACCTCAAATTATGCATCCATTCCTTTATTACCCTGTAAGTTATTCATAATCCTTTAGTCTGTAAGGGTCCTCAGATCTAAAGAATCAAAAGGGTTTTTTCATAAAGATTAATCCAAGTTGTGAGGATTGTTTTAACAGGATAAAGTGCTGCCGGGTGCTGTAATCCTCAAATATTTCAGGTCAGTCGGAGCTAAATCAAATGAAAGATTCATAACTGATATGTTATCTGAAGCTTCATTGTTAAACAATTAATATTCAGAGTGGCTTAAATAAACAATTTGATCGTACTTTGCGATCTTTTCTGAGCGCCAGTTTTACGTGAAAGGAATTAAAGGCCTGTCCCAAATATAGGCCTGTTGATTTCAGCCATGTAAGCAAATAATAGCCCGGGCTACTAATGGAAGTTTTACAGTATGCTACATTACATGGAAGGTTATCCATGGAAGATAAATATTAAACTCTTTCATCAGGACTTTTCCACAAATTTGAAGAATTTTACTAATCCCATGACTTTTCCAGGTGACCGTGGAGACCCTGAGAAAATGTCACTGGGAGCAACAGTTGACAAAACAATCTCTACTCAAAGTCCACATACTCACATGTTCTGGAGCTTTTGGTCGTCATCATACATGATCTTCATCAGCAGATGAAGTTAAGTTAGTAGAGTTATCGACCATGTTGGCTCAAATGTCGAGGTTGACATGTGATTCTTGACCTTAGAAAGAGCAGCAAATTTTATCTGCTGATGAAGACCACAAAATTTGGTTAAAAGCTCCAGAACAAGCAAGTGAACTGTGGGTCTGGAGTGTTTTAACAAGAGAAAAAAAAACCATCAAAGGTAAAGAAACCAGAGGGAAGCTGAGCTGTGGAGAAACTGTGTCAGGAATAAAACACCCAATTAATCACCAGGAGCACCACCCTGTGCAACTTGAATCTTTTTGTTCCTTTTAATTTAAAACAAAATTTAATCTTTACATATTTTTGTTTTAAATGTACAATCAAACAATCAATGTAATCATACATAAAATTTTTCATAATAATGCACAACTCTATCGACACTACCCATAAATTAAAAAAAAAAAGAAAAAAAAAAAGGAGAAAACATCGAGATCAGTATGAAATACAATGTTAGGCAACACCACTGGTTAACAAAGACGATCTGGCTCTGCTGCCCGTCGACACGCAGCAGGAGCAGTCGCTGCAACGGAAACAAGTACACAGGATGAACCCGACCTTCCTCACACACATACACTCATTCACTCACACGCACGCACGCACACACAAACACTACTGCCACCACTCTGCAGGTAAAGTGCTACTGTTTGTCCCTGCTTCACCGTCTCCCCCGTCACTTCATTTCCCTTCATCGTTTGCACTTTAAAGGATCAAACATGTCACATGTTGTGAGGACAAAGAGGGGAAAGGCTGGTGGGAGTAGCAGGTGTTTCATTTGGGGGTTTTGGATGAAATGCAGGTGGGAAAAGCCAAAAAACCTTTGCCAGGCACTTGGCAGGTGTAGCAAGACTGGATGTGCGAGACTGAGCACCACCTGCTGTAACCACAAGCAGAGTGTAGATGAGGCTGGATGTGTTTTACATCGATGTCAGTGGTTCTTAAAGGGCCGTGAGATGATCGACTGGATGTGGCGTCAGAATTCAAAGGAAGGTTTTACTCAAAATTAACTAATTTGGAGCTCGTCAGCTTGTCCCTGTCCTTGGAAGCTGCTGACGAAATCCTATTAAGGTCCAGTTATCACAGGTCCGCCTAATGGTGTTTAATAATCTACATGTCTTGGTGGGTTTTTCTGCATAAGAAAGTGTCAAGTTTGTGAGACAGTTTGTTTGTTAAGGGGTATTCAGTTGGTTGCAATCTGCAATCTCACCACTAGATGCCACTAAATGCTTCACTCTGCTCCTTAAACTGAGGTTATTTCGTCAAACTTGGGCTTGAACAGTGTTATTAATCTCTCTATTTAAAATCTTAACTCTTAGGATGGAATTTAGAAATGTAATGGTGTTGTGGTGACGCAGACCTCTCGTCTATTTCTGTAAGCTGAAACCATTTCCCTCAGTGGAAACAAAGCTTTTATTTACTTTAATTTCACAGACAATAAACAATAAATTGTGAAGACAATAAAGCCTCCACAAAAATAGCATTTTAAGTCTTGTGTGTAATTTATCCTGGCTTCATATGAGCAGAGGACATCTCCGCTAGTCACTAGGCTAATTTATACAATGTAAAATGCCATAGACTTGTGCTAATAACGTTAGCATGTTGTATTTGTGGGGAAAATGTGTCCAGATAAAGACAAGTGTTTGTCTGTGAATGCTGCGAGTTATAGTGAAGCTGGTTTGTGTACTTGTGTTTGAAATTGTCTCTATTAAGCCATGTTTAATGTGTGTTTAATGTGTGTTTTGAATCAACTAAACTTTACAGCACTTCACAGAAACCTCCGCCAATGTGCCAGATAGATTAAAAAAACCATCTCTTTACATTTTGAGACTGCTTTTTTTTTTTGAGTCTTTGCCCAGGTGGAAAATTAGGCTAATGGAGTGTTAAACAGAATCTGTCAGGGTCTAATGAGAAGACGACTGGTCTATCTTTCCTCTGATAAACTGAGGGGGGACATTGTATGTGACAAATACAGCTGCTGTTTGAAAATTCAGGGCTCAACAATAAGGTTTGCTTGATTGCTTGGGGCTAGTTAAATATCCATGTTGGGCATGTTAATCTAACAACTCACTTGTCTGATAGGGCAAAAAAACCAATTAAACACATTGTTTTTTCTGGAGCTGATGATGTAATTAGCTAAATAGTTAGCTGTCTTGCTTCGTTCTCATTTCTGAGGGTTGCACATGCACGATACTTATCGGGCACTTGCAACAAAATAGCATTGATTTTGTCAAAGTTTATGAGCTGCAGCACAGGCAACCATTTCCATTCTCCTGGAAACAGGTGTTTAGTAGGGGAGCTTTACAGGATGTGGGTGAAACTCCAACTGTGCGCTGCTAAATTTGTTGCAAGTGTGAGAGCAGGGTGGATAAAATAGGGTCGTTTTTTCATGACAATTAACTTTAGTCTTTGTTATTTGACAATCCATAATAAATTAAAACTATCTGTACAGTTAAAAGAAAAAGAAAACATTAATGCTGAACTGGTGTTTAAACTCAGACGTGGACAGATTTCAGACAAAGAAACAAAAACCAAGAGGTCACTGTGTAGCATGAACATCCTCCTCCACTGTAAGTGATCACTTAAAACGGTGCAGATTTCCAGTTTTGTTTTGCATCAAGCTGTAAATACATAACTGAGTACAGTACCATCAATAATACAAAAATAGCATGAGTAATAGTTTGAGAAGAACAAGGAAAGTGATATACAGTCCCTCCAGGATTTTGCGATGTTGCAGCTGCAGCAATCAAAGCAAATCTAGCCAATCCCTGTGAATTCTGCGCGACCTTACAATTTTGTCCAACCACCTCGACTTTACCGCAAATTTGATTATTTAAGATGGGTAACATTTCACTTAATTGTAGAGCAGCACGCAGCGTATTGATTCGCTCAGCCCCTCTGAGACAGCTGCTGTGGGACCGGAGTCACAGACACACAGTGACACTGCTAACTGTTAGCATCACAAAGCTAACTTAACCTACTGATTACTTGCAGGTTTACGGACAGTGGAGCCATTTTGGTGCGAGATTAAAGGCTCGAATTTAACCGCTGCTGCTAGGCTTCTGCCTAAGTGGCAAATTATGACGAGTAGTGGCGAAATCATGTTGTACTATTTTTGTTAGCTCATGCTATTCAGGCAGAGGAGAGCCTCTCACGGGGACGGTCCTTCAGCACTGCTTTGAGTGGCCATCACAAACAGATTCTAATTCTGTGGGACACACTGAGACAGCATCACAACTATTTTGGTAATTTTCACTTGCCCCGGCGATTTCATTGCAAAAAACGCCTATAAACATCGCAATGTGCATCGCAAACTGCCATGAAATCAACTACAGGTCACAACAATCTCAAAACAGCCTGCGAAATCCTGAAGGGACTGAACTGTAACAGAGAACATGGAAGAACTGAACATGGACGCTTATTCCTCATTTTGTTGTTTGCTTCACGTTCACAATCAGCCTGCCTTCATAATGATGAATAAACGGGAGTGACACACACACGCACGCAGGCACACACGCTCACGCACACAGCTGAAGCTGGCTCAGAAATGAAAAATAAAAACACACACTCATGAAGGTCTTAGTTTTTCCAGTTTTCTCCTTTTGTTCTTGAAATACAGTACCCATCTATCTCTCTTTACCTCCCTCTGTCTCACACACACACACACACACACACACACACACACACACACACACACACACACACACACACACACACACAACTTGTTAAAGCCATCTCATTAGATCAACGTGCACCCGGGGAGAGCAGCCATGCGATCATGACTTTCTGCCACGTTTTGGGGGTGAGGAGCAGGTGCACGTCCTCTCAGTTCCCATGGTAACCTGCCTGGAATGTAGTGGCGCTAGGCAACACACACACACACACACACACACACACACACACTTCCACATACACACACACACGTTCTCACACACACTTAATTCACAGGTAAACAATGTATTTCTCTGGAGGACGGACAGGTCTGGTGTGTGTGCAGGGGGGCGGGTGAGGAAGTTTTATCTGAACAGAAGCCTGGAGGTTTCAAGGTCCCTCATCGCGTCCAGCATCGGCGGTTCATTCTGACCTTTGACCCCTGCCAGGCGACGTCTACCATGACCTCAGCGGAGACAGGACAAGGGTGAGGCACATGAAGAGTGCAAACGGGTGTATCTTTACAGGTTATGTGGAGAGAGAGCATGCATGTTTGAGGTGTCTGCAGGTGCAAAAGTGTGTTGTTGTGTGATTTGTTTGTGTGCGTGTGTGTGTGTGTGTGTGTGGGTGTGTAAAAAGTGCATTCCTCATGTGTGTGCCTTCAACCCGTGACCTCCGCGTGTCCTCAGCAGCCAGAACAATAATAATTAAGTCTTTATCTTTCCCTCTTGTGGCCGGTAAATCTCTGGGGCCACAGTCAGTCCGCGAGGTTCAGGGTCTACAAAGCTGAAAACTAAAAAGAAAAAACGGGGTCCGAATGTCAGAGATTGGAGCCGTCCAGGAGGCGCACCACCTCCTCCTCCTCGCTGTCGTCTCCCCCTCCTCCCCAGCCGTCCTGGAAGGAGCGGATCAGTTGAACATGATGGACTCGGGATCTTGGTTTGCCATTTGAGCCATGTGACGAAGGATATCTTTTTTTGTGATAATACCAAGAAGCCGCCTGCAGGGAGAGACAAAGAGGAGGAGGAGGGAGGACAGGGAGAGAAGAAGAAGTTTAGAGAAGTGAGGAGGTGCTGGTGGTTTGGAGAGAAGGCGAGAAAACAACATGTTTTTGTTGGCTGCTTTAGCTCAAATGGTGAGAAGCACACATTTTAAATTAGATTTATTTAGGTTAAGTCCGAACATTGATTTATTGGAGAGCCAACAAAAACATGAGTCCCTGAGGAAGCAAAAGTCAGCAGGAGGAGAAGGAGGAGTGACCAGAGGAAAGAAAGGGGTGAAAGCAGGTCTGAAACAACACCCCACTACCACAGACCAGGGTGTCATTTCAAACGCTGCCCCAGCCGTCTTATGTTATCGCTCCAAGAAGCTGGAGAGGAGGAAAAACTGGATCCTACGAGGAGACAAGAAGCAGTGAACAGGACGTGGAGAAAAGTTAGAACCTCTGAGAAGGAGAAGAGGAGGCGTCTGCATCACTAGAGTCAGAAATCACTTAAGGGGATCGATGTGGAGAAGGGCATTCATTTCAGGATGTTCCACTTTGAACTATACTTAATAAGAACTTATCAATCTGCTGTTTTTTGTTTTGTGTGCAGAGGAAATATGAAACAAGTGGTCAGAAACGACACTTGCAGCAACATTTGTGTATACACCGATCAGCCAAAACATTAAAACCACTGGTGGGTGAAGTAAATAACATTGATCATCTTGGTACAGTGCGATGTTCTGTTGGGACACCTTGGGTCCTGGCATTCATGTAGATGCTACTTGGTGTGCTCCACCTACCTAAACACCGTTGTAGACCAAGTAAACCCCCTCATGGCAACAGCACTTATCAGGCATGACCCAAGGAACGTGACAAAGAGCTCAAGGTGTTGGTGCCCAAGAGGTACCCACGATACACGGTGGGTGCTCCTTGGACCAGACTTGGCTCTCACCTGTCAAGGCATGGACACAGGACCTCTGGAGGGTATCCTTCTGTGTCTGGCATCAGGGCTTTACTTTCAGATCTTTTGAGTCCCATGGGTTGTGAGGTGGGGTACCAGCACGTCCCACAGATGTTTGATCAGATCAGGATCTGGGGACTTTGGAGAACAGGTCGATGCCTTGAGCTCTTTGTCTCGTTCCTCTGACCATTCTTGAGCAGTTTTTGTGACAGGGCGTGGTGCATTGTCCTACTGGGGGGCCAATGCTATTGGGGAGTGCTGTTGTCGTAATTGGGGGTGCCTCGTCTGCACTGGTGTTTAAGTAGGTGGAGTGTGTCAAGTAGCATCCACATGAATTCCAGGACCCAAGGTTTCCCAACAGAACACTGCACTGTGACGAGACGATCAATGTTGTCAATGCCTACTTAAACATAAGGGTTGTACTTTTTAGTAAAATTACCTCCATGTATGTTGATTTCTTTTAATTGGATGACTATGAAAATTTTATATTATGTGGCAGACTTTGTTGCCGAACCTGGGACAGAAGGCAGAGTATTTAGTTTGGGACTGAGCAGTAAGATAAGGTGGATTTTGGATTGATCACTACAACTATATTGTAATAGTGTCTTGTAAACCCATGAGGGTTGATCACATGCTTGTATGCAAGACACAGAAACAAAATTACCAATTATTTAATCTTGTTAAAACGTAAGTAAGACCAGTAGGGTCTGCTACGATGGGGAGCAGTAACATTTCCATAGTGATGTGAGCAGTTTCTGACTCATGTGACAGAGCTGCCTCCTTCTTCTTCTCCTTCTACCTACCTTACCTGATCGACCCAACGAACCAGACTGGAGCAGACTTATTTACACGTTCTTAAATATTCAGTTAGTCAACATAATCATTTCTGCTGATTCAGGAGCACATCTCAGACTGAGGTTAATTTTAAAATGATTTGCCAGCTCTTTAAACTTGTGCTCCTGAATTCAGCCGTGAATGTAGTCTGAGGTCAAGTGAGGAGAAGCATCTGAAGCTAAAACAGCAGGTAGCGGTGAGGAGAAGCTGTCCGTCTGCTACAGAACTAGAGGAGAGCAGAGCTGGGTCCAAACAGCTAAGGTTTGTTTAATACTGTCATATGCAGGTCATGAATTGTTCAAAGACGTTCAGCTTCATTTGAACCCTAAAAATGCAAATAAAGTGAAACCAAAATGAGTCAATAAAACATTTGAACCCAGGTCTGAGTGAGAGGAGTCGAGATGACCTGTGAGGGGATTAGAGCTACAGAGCAGCAGGAGGCATGAAACACTGGTGAGACGTCACGCAGATCAGACCCGGGTTTCTGCTGAGATCTACGACTGCCTCGCTCATTTTGAAACCAGCGGAATAAACAAAAACAGTCGTAGATGCTCGGGATACCAGGTACAGACCAGAGTGTATGAAGGGTCAGAGGAGTGGACACAATGTTCCCTGTAAGCCAGCAGTGTCCAGAGCTGTTTCATGTTTTTAATCCAGGTCAGGACTGGAAACTCTGACCAGGAAGTGATGTCATTTGAGGTATTGTTACATGTCACAATTTAAGACAATATTAAATCCATTTTAAAGTGCTACCTAGAACTAATTTTAAGATCTATTCAGAATAAAAACACATTTCGCTTCCACTGAAGTCAACTTCTACTGCAGCATTTTCCTACATTTCCCAGAATGCCTCAGCAACCATCAGAAAATTGGTAGAAATGGGTGAATTCAGAATATGTTGGTTGATAGGTTGGTTTGGCACCCAAGTGAGAATGTAACATAAAATATTCAAAATAGCTCCTCTAGAAAGTTGGTTATTTTTTGAATCAATGGTTCCCCCCAAAAGATTTGACAGGATATGAAAATAAATAAACAAATAATTTTCAGAGAGTTTACCCAAATATTTGTGGTGCCACATTTTCTGTTTGGCTTGTTATTAAAAGAAAAAGAAAGGTACATTCACTTGAATATAATGTAGTTTTTTGTATCTAATTTGTATGTATTCATCTATTTTAATGTGTTTTTATTATTTTAAAGATATGTAACATTTTCATATCAAAATGCTTAAAAATGACTAGACCTATGTTATATATTTCTTAAGTTGTGTACTTACATTATCCCAACTGTTTAGAAAATGTAAAACCTAAAGAAATCTGTAATTTTATTTATTTTTAATACTTAAAATGGTAGCGCACTGATACGTTAAGCCCCTCCTTGCTCTGCCATCTCTCAGAGCACAAATGAGACAAGCTAAATGAGCTAAGCTAGCTAGCTAGTGCAAGCCACTGTTGAATACAGCCAGCACAAACCCCAGGACCAGGGCTCACAGTGGGCTGATAGCTAGCGACAGCACTGAGTCTAACCTGTGTAATGGCAGCAACAGAAAGTTTGCTGATCCTGCGGGAAGTTAAAGGTCTGGATCAGACCCCTGGGTGATGCACTGGCTGAATTTGAGTTGCCACAGGGTGCTAACTAACTGGGCGCTAACTAACTGTCTCTCCATGTATTAGACATTTTAACTCATTAATTTGTTCCTGATCGTTTTACTTGCTTTTTCATAATATAGAGACAGACTGATGATGTTAGTCTACAATTTTTGTTGTTAGTTTACAGTTAAATCTGTTAAACACATGGACATCATAGGTAACTGGTATTATGTATCTTTCTAAGGCCTCGGCTTGTTGTATGTTTTCATGACTCATGTTTTCTCTCACTACTATAAACAGGATTAACAGGCAACATAAGTCTGTGCAAACCTTTTGTGTTTGTTGTGGCCCTCGACTCCAAAGAACATGTTTGTTTATTTAGTGTGACTTTTTCACACTCTTTTGTTTATAAAGCAAAGATGCACTTCAGTTTTGTGTTTTTAGGAACATAAATCTGTTGACTCTCTCCTGACGAGGACAGGGCACAGCTGGCTAAGAGGAAACATTGGCAGGTTAAAGCACGGGATTAGTCGTTACTTCATCAGGGTCAATTTATCACCACACGCTAACTAGCCAGGTCACTACAGCACTACCAGCACCAATCAACACAACAACGTCACTGCACCACAGCGCTCACTACCACTACAGGATTAGGGAAATATGGGAATGAATCGTATCACTAGGGATTGTCTCCCTCCCAATGAAAAAACACCACCCTCTAAGAGTATTACAACGGTACTCCGCTTTCCCAAGGCGGCTAGCTACTCGCCAAGTGGTTGTTAAGGTGACGAGTCAGATGTCGTCAATCTGTGGAGACCCAGGAGCGAAACGGTGGGGTCAAGAGGGGTTTAAAAAACAAAACAAACAAACAGAAGAAAAATCAGTCATTAATGAAGATAATAAAACTGAGGGTGGATGAATTCTTAAAATGATTAACTGTTGTGGGGGGAAGAGGAGAAACACACAACAGGGGTCATGGTTACATGACGGCAGACATGATGAGAAATTATATCAACTGTTCAACTACACAGCATGTAGTCACAATGATACCAAAACACATCTAAGCTATGTAGCAAACATAACTCAGAAAACAAAATGTAGCTTTAGGGATGTCAACGATTAACTGTTTCTTGGTTAACTCCCGAGAATATTTGTGACCTGCACTGTCTGGTAGGAGCTAACATTAGCTAGCTTATTTGGCAATTACACCTTGTTACATCGTCCGAGCACAAAAGCGTTGTTGTGGAAACATTCTGCCCACCCTTCGGTCTCTGTCCAGGTCATCCCGGTGATTAAGTGGCTCAATTTTGACCCACAAACTGACTTTAGCATTGTTAACTACTGTTGGCTCTGTTAGCACCGTTAGCAGTGTCAGCACAGCTAGTGGTGGTAACATAGTTAATAATGCTAAAAGGGTTTACAGCTCAAAATGAAGCCACTTGCTCACCGCGGCTACCTGGGGGGAAAACGGAGGATGGACACTATAGCCCCGTTTCCACCGAGTAGTACAGTACGGTTCAGTTCAGTTTGGTTTTCTGTTTCCACTGTGAAAAGTTGTGGATGGTACCAATGGAACTGTTCCACACTGTCCACATTTTTGGTCCCCCTTCTGTTGAGGTACCTAGCACACAGATCTGGTACTAAAAGGTCGAGCTGTGAACACTGCAGTCCGTTGATTGGTTAATAGAGGACGGTCCTGTGGAGAGTTTTAATAGGAAACTGTAACTGCAGCAGCTGGAGTCACAGAAAAAATAACTTCATTCACTAGGTCGACTGCCGGCGACTTTTAAGGTGGAACGTTCACTTGTAATGTTACTCAATGTATGAGTTGATGACGTAAATCTATCAGAACACCTTAAATTTGACCATCACTTTCGTTTTTATATGACATACTCTTTTAGCCTGAGAAGGACTAAATGCACAAACCTGCTATTTTTAAATATCCCATGGAGAGAGACTCTCACTGCAGCCTGTTTTTTGTTCTGAAAATGTCAGTGTGCAGCCTCGTTCTGTGGATGATAAACGAGGTGCAGACTTCCCTCTGTGTCATCGATAATTAGGAAATTAGTGACAACAACCCCGTCCACATTTAAGGGTACTGTTTGCAGTGGAAACGCTAGGGTCTAGGTACCATGTCTGAAGGGTTACTTTTGGGTCCAAAGGTACCATACCGAAAGTATTTGGTGGAAACAAGGCTTATGTGTCTGCTGCAGTGGAATGCATAATTGGATAGCGCTCTGAAATGTGGTGCTAAATCTCACTGAATCAATTGAGCGCCGGACTGACAGAAAGGGCCTCTTGAATTGTCATTTTGCATTAAAAAAGGCAACTAACCAGTTAATAGGTGTCAGACTATCAAAAGCAACATTAACTGACATCCCTAAGCTTGATGAACATCTTAAGGTGCTAGCACGATGCAGCTGACACAAGCAGAGCTACAGACGTACAAATACATTCGAATGGGGATGAATTGCAAAGCTGCACTCTGGGAATCTACGGAGCCCTTTTCAGACATGTCACAGTGCTGGCTTCACCTATCTGCATAATAAATGTTGTTTTACACAGAGTATAGGCTTAAATAAGGGCCAATGAGATTTCAAACATGTGAAAAGATGTTCAGAAATCATCTCAAAGCCTGCTGCTACATGTCACCCTTTGCAAACCTGTAAACAAAAATTCTGCATTAAAGATTCCCACTTGTATAGGCACAGAAAAGATTTGTGACTGTGCAAATGTCTTGATAAAATCTGGGGACAAATTATATTAGATCAAAGCAGCGCCAAAATCGCTCTCTTTTCCAGAGGCTTACACAGAATCAAATTACTTCTGAACATCATTTCATAACCTGTAATCTTCTTAGAGCTCATAATAACACTCCTTTGTGTACACAGCATGTTCCATAATGGCTATATTCAAACACGACCATTACAGAAGGAGCTGCAAGGCTTGCGTAATGTTTCTTGAGAGGGAGCGGTGACACTGAGATCAGCAGCGAGTCAGACAATAATGATATCAGGGAGGAAAGTTCTCTTGTTGGCGACATCAGTGACGAGTGAAGAGTGTTAATCACCGTGGCTACATTGATGATTAGCACGAGGGACGCTCTGATTCTCACCAGTTTTATCAACCCAGATTTCAGAGCACATTTTATCATCAATGTCATTATTTATCAGATAGAATAAATAATTCAGCAGCCTGTTTTATAGACTACACTGTGACTGTGACTGTGACAATGACTGTCATTTATTATGTATTTGCTCACATGCTGTATGGAAACCTTTAAGATGGCTACTCATACGAATTCTTCCAGCCTCTATAACCGTTTAAATCTGGCTCGATCACGCTGCTTCATGTTCCACTAAACTGATTTTATTTTAAGCATCAAGCACGTTGACCTGGAAAATGGTAGTTAGACAGAGCCATCACAACTCAAGGTCCAATATGTTGCCTTTTATGGAGCTCCATTTGCAACTGTGGACGTGAGCTCAGCAGCTTTTATGATCTCATCAGTAGCAATTTTAGGTCTTCTCATCCAAGTTGGCTTTAAGTTAATTTGTGATGTTGATGTGGTTGAAAGTTTTGTGTTTCAGAGATCATAATGAGATGATGTTACAGTGCAGAACAAGACACTCATTTAATTATCTATCGGTTTGTTTGCTGTGCTGCTGTAGCCGTCATATTAAAACGGACCTGTTATGCTTATTTTCAGGTTCATATATTTCTACAAGAACATGTTTACATGCTTTAATTCTTGAAAAAACATGTCATTTTCCTATTACTGTCTGTGCTGGAACACCCTCCGTCTGTGAGGCTCCATTTTAGAGCCTGTCTCTTTAAGCCGCCCTCCCGAAAGAGGACAGTCTGCTCTGAATGGTCAACGTTTCAGTGTCTTCTCTGACCGTCATTGACTGTGAAGGAGTATAACGGCACAACCAGACATGTTGCAGCAAGAATACGATCTGAAATTAGGAGAAATTAACAACATCAACGACACAGTTTACACGTTTCCCTGACGTTAGCATGCTACATGTAGCAGTGTATGTGCTCTTGCAGTAGCACGCCTGGAGCACATGACCCTATAAAGAAATCCGCCACGAGCTGCCGTCAGCTTCTCTTTAAAGTAGAAAAAACATTGGTAACAGATAAGTAAGGGAATCACCAAAGGATCTACGATACGATATTATCACGATACTTAAGTCACGATACAATATTATTGCGATAAAAAATATTGTGATATATTGCGATTTATTACCTTTTTTCAACTGTAAATTATGTCCCCAAGTGAAAACTTTGTCAACATCTGTTTTATCTAATACAATAAAAGTTTCAGTCTGTTCATTTCATGTCAACCTTTTTTTTTTTTTTTTTTTTTTTTTTTAGCAAAATGTATCTAGTGGACTGAAAAAGCAATCAATTATATCACTCTAGTCGACTACCTTACGTTTAATATGTATTTGTCATATTAATAATTTATATAATAAAAAGTCCATACTTGGTACTGTGTGACAAAACGATATTACCGAACAAAAATATCGCGATACTATGCTGTATCGATTTTTGAGTATTCAGAACAATCTGAGGTTTTTGCTTACAGGGATTACTTTTACATATGTTTACCTCATTATTTGAAACTTTGGCCACGTTTAACATGAATAGTAGGGGTGGGCGATATGGCCCTAAAATAATATCATGATATTTGAAGGTATTTTTGCGATAACGATATTCTTAAAAATATGAAAAATTAGTAAAAATCAACACCGACTCCTGTGTGCTGCTGCCAGAGGAGCCGCTGAATGAGTTCCCTCTAAACGGTAACTCGCCAAAAGAGTCTGAGAAGTCTGGGGCTGTTCATAAAACATTCAGGACGCCACAGTTTATTCCACACTACTGAAGCTGCTCCTCTTTTTGGAACAACTGCGGAGTCGGTAATAATTTCACTTTCAGCTATGTTTATTGTTGCCGTGGATAACAGTATGACGTCATATGTCAACAAGTATCACGATATGAATTTTTCATGTGACAGACCTGAGCTGAAACCTGAGCTGTTATAAGGTCCCTCTTGGTAAGAGAGCACTGTCACAACTTTTACAGTAAAATATCTTCAACATCAACATGTTAAATTGCCAGCATATTTCCGTAATGAAGTACATGTCTGAAAGGGGCTCTAGACTAACGTGGGTGACAGTTCCCAAAAAGGTCCAACGTTACAGGACCCAGAAAACCACAACAAAGCACTTCTACAAACAAAGATTCCAAAACTATAACTGCTTCCAGCGATGCAGATGGAGGTGAGAGAACGTTTATCTACAGATGTTCCTCTACGATGAACGACTGCATTAAGAGGTGAATCCACACCAAACCAACCCACGAACAACACAGTGCCGACAGTCAGTGAGAGAAGAAGAGGAAGCAAAGGAAGGCTCAATGTGTAGCCGGGAACTGTCAACAGTTTTTCACACCAAGTTTCATGCAGCCCTCTAAAGAGGCGGAGCCTAAGAGACAGGTGTGAAAAGTGTGGGGGAGGGGTGGTGTGTGTAGGGGCGGGGCTAGTCACCAGGGGCTCCGTGTGCTGCTTGAGCTCCTCCAGATGCTCTAATATATTCTTCTTTGTGATGATGCCCAACACAATCCTGAAACACACACCTGTTACTCGGTAAACTGCCCAAAAACAACAATAAATAAACAAAAACAACAAACAGAAGAGAGACAGAGAGAGAAGCACAAAAACATAACAGGGTGCAACTTAAAATATTAAACAGATAACTTAATGTTAACATAAAATAAAACTCAAAATAACACAAAAACTTAATGTAATGAATTCATTTCAGGTGTTATGATGAAAAGAATGTAACTCATCTAATAAAATACCATGTCTTTAATCACAAGGTTTAAAGTTTGAGGTTTGACTGGCGATTTTTTTATCATGTCATCTTGTTGGGCCTTCTTCTGCAATCATTTATCTTATATTCGATATTTGCAATATTCACATGTAAAATAACAACCTCTAGTTAGACCACATCCATTTCCACATTAAGCCCCACCCACTCATTCTAAGTATAGGTACTCATACAGATAATTTAATTGGCTGAGCAGATACAGATACAGATCATGGTGTACTTTCTCATCCCTAATATAAAGCCTACAGAGGCAAGATCTTGAGAGTAAATTAATCTGACTTCTTCACATTTTTCACATTTTATTGAATCTGACTTGTTAAAATCCTGAAAATAACCCTCTCAATCAACTCCCCATGCCAAAGTTACACACAAAATTTGGGGTCATTTGTCCCTGTATGACGTCTAGTTGATTCAAATTCAAGATGGCCGCCCAACAGATTTGTTTACTAGACACCTTGAAGATTACAAAAAATGAAGTTAGAAAAATTTGTCAGCAGGGTGCGCGGGGACTCCATCTTTCTGCCCACCTAAAACAGTAGTGGATGGAAACTCATTTTATTTTGACGACTGTCTGGAAATTAATTTAAAATTTGTGCTTAATTACAAATGAAACTTGACAAAAGTTAAAGGGTAAGTCTGGTGATATTCTATGCTTTACATATTGACGATAAATCACATGAAAAAAATAAACACAACAGCAATGAATTAGTCCTAGTAGGTGTTGTCTGTCATAAGATTTATATAACCAACACACTTTGTTTTTAAGTACAGTGAATTTCCAGGACAGAGATTTTATTTTGAAGTGCCGTTTCCTGCTGTAGAGTGGACAGCTACTTGACAGAGACAAACATGCAAACTAACTCGATGACATGTCCAAACACAAGTATGACGCTGAATATATCAAACTGTGTGGACCCTGAACTGATGACTAAGGAGAAATCTGGACTTTGAGACTGGACCAGTTAGGAACCACTGGTCTAGAGAACACCAAATGTGTATTAATCCATGAGAAACAAATCCTCAACTTAAAAACTACAGTGCCCTGCTGCCTTAGAAAATGACTTAGCCTTTTAAGGTAAACTAAATTTATATATTTGTTACTTATTTTTAAAGATTAAAGTAGAAGCAAATGGGCTTGGAGCCTGAGTGCCCCAGTCAGGGTAGAGAAGTTAGAAAGTACTGAAAGACAAACTAAGACACTTTTGTTTTAGTCTTTTCATGAGATTTGTTGAAAGTAAGTTAAAAAAAATAGAATAACACCAGCTTTATCCTTAAAAATGTGACTAAAATAGTTAAACATGAAGCTGTAAATGAAAACAAACACTGCTGCACAGCTCCTCTCTGGTGATTGTCACAGCAAACTGAGAAGTAATCTATAAATTGAGGAGTGGTAAGCACAATCTGTCTTGTAATTCCTACATTACACCAGCAGGTGGCTCCCTGTAAAACCTAAATCTGTTAAACCTAGACAAGATCTCCTGAGTCCGACCCATCATGAGACTTTATTTTAACTACAATGAACAAAAGAAATCCTCATGATCTGAAAAATAAACATATCAAAAGGGGCAAAACCTCAAATTTTCTTCCTCAAAAACCACCTTTTTCATTTCTTCTTTAGCATCAGCTGACTTCATGACGGACTATAATTCCTGACGTGATACCTGTTATGTAGTTGTAGTTAGCTTCGCCAGCTCAGTCTCTTCTACTGAAGAGACGGCTTGTTATTGCTCAGTAGGGGGATACAGATAGTGCAGCAAAGCGGTTAGGCCAGGCCATGCAGTTACAGGGTAAACCCAGGGATCTGAGAGCCCATGCAACACTGGAAAGTGTGTACATGTCTTTGTGCGATGCTTGTCGACCTCAGACGGGCAAGTATATCATAACGGCACTAAAAAGAAGGATGTGAGAGGGATTCTTCTCTCACGGCACATCCTTCCTCCTCAGGCAACTTCCTACTTACCCGTTGTGAGTGACCAGGCACTGGCGCAGCCCGAGCTTTCTGAAGATGTCCACAACGATCTCCATGGGGGTGTGGTCGGTGACGGTGAAGGGGCTCATGTCCAGGATGGAGCGCAGTTTGAGGGGCCGAGGGCTGTCGGCTGGCAGGGTGGGTGCGTGCTGGGTGAAGTACACCCTGGAGTTCAACATGATGCCCTCCTGCTTGCGACGAGCGTTTTCTGCAGAGAAAGGACCAACATTAACTTGGTTGATGCTTTTGTCTAAAGGGACTCACAGGTTCAGTTTGGTACTTCTCATCCTGGACCCTATTTTCCCAAGTTTTTGGGTCTGAGTGACTAATGGGAACAACAATTTTTGAAATTGGTCCAGTATTGAGCGAGAGTTCTGCAGCTGGCAGTGCTTGTTTTTGCCACTGACAGGCTCAGATTGTTACTCTAACTGTCTAACATTATGGAAAGGATCCCTACAGAGATAGACCTTTTTGTTGTGTTAATACTTTGGTACTTTTACTTTAGTTAGCTTTTGAATGCAGGGCTTTTACCTGTAAATAGTAACAGAGTATTTACACAGTAGTACAGCTATTTTTACTCAAGTAAAATGTCTGCATACTTCGTTCACCAATGGTAAACACTGTATTATGTCTGAAGTGGTTTTGGTGCTACTACTGTTGGCTTCTAAAGCTAACTTACATGTGTATGTTATTGGGAATGGAATTAATGCAATGTTTACACTTTGGACATTTGCGCACTGTCAATTTACGCCCATTAAAAGTGCTTGTTTTTGCCACTGACAGGCTCAGAATGTTATTCTAAGTGTCCAACAACAACAAAGGATCCCACGAGACTCCATTTAAATAAACAGTAATTTTAGCATGTATAGACTCAGCATATTTTCACATCTAACTGGGTGAGTTAAGGGTTTATTTCAACCAAACCAGAGTGAGTGATTGTGATTGAACTGTAAAAGACGAATCAAAATGAATTTTGTTCATTTTACTGTGTTTCTGTCAATATGAATGAAGCGTGTTTATAATAATAAAGTTACTGTTTAATAAAATGGAGTCTGGTGGGTTTGGCGATGGCAATTGTGAGGCTGTTTGTAGTTGAACAAAAAGGATCTTACTCTTGAACAAAATGGTCTATCTCTGTAGGGATCCTTTCCATTATGTTGTCAGACATCTAAACTAACAATCTGAGCCTGTCAGTGGCAAAACAAACACTTTTAGTGGACATAAACTGCTTCCTGGCTCACAGCTACTGCGCTCTTGCTCAGTACTGTTCCCATTAGTCAGTTCGACACAAAAACACAGAAAAAGGTTGAAAGGTTGGGCCAGGTTGAAAAATACAGAAGTTAGCCTTGAACTTTTTCCCATGTATACAAATCGGGAGCAATTAGGGGTTCAGTGTCTTGCTTGAGGGAGTTCTTCACAGACAAAACGACCATTTATATATTAATTATTTATGCTGTTACCTTGAATTCAAGAAGGGAACTTTTGGTTTTCTCGCATGCCTCCGGCAAAAGAAAGAATCCACAGTTTTCCTCATGAATTCAAGGTAACACGCCACGAATAACTGATAGATATATGGTCACTTTGTCTGTAAAGCACTCAGACACTGTGCTATTCCCTTAAATGAATCTATGCCCCAGACAGACTGTGTACCGTTTTGTGCTCTCTTGCTGTTCTCACATTTTGTTTTTAAATATGGGAGAAACAATTTAGTTACCTATAGCGATAGTGATGTCCCTGCGCAGAGCGAAGCCCACCAGCCTCTGGGACTCCTTAGACACTATCACAGGGAAACCATTATAACTGGTTTCATTGATGGTGCTCTGCAGCTCCTCCACTGTCAGGTCATCCTGCGTCAGCACTGCTAACGGCGGGTCGCTGCGTCGGGGCCTCATCACTTCCCTGGCCAGCGTGGTGTGTGTGAATTCCTCCTTGGCGTCCAGGAAGGGGTATCCATTCAGACGGATGTGGGCCTCGTAGATTCCCTCGCGGCCGAACGCGTCGCCCACCCATTTGCTGGTCATGACGGCAGCCATGAGGGGGACGATGTACTCCAAACCACCAGTCAGCTCGAAGACAATGACGACCAGGGAGACGGTCATACGGGTCACACCGCCTGAAGAGACAGCAGAGGAAGAAATGTGCATAAGCACACATCGAGACGAGGACGAAACAAAGATTCTAGCTTAGAAAATTTGACATTGTGTCCATTTTGCAAAAGCAAACCCTTTAATCACAGGGTTTCTTGTCTAGTCCAGTGAATTTAATACTGGTAAATACAAGGTAATTTATCTTATTGATGCAAAAATCCTGTAAATCTAGTGTTACTATAAACCAGTCCCGCTCATGGAGAAGCACAAAATGTTCTAATGCATCCAAATATTAGAGGGATGGCAAAATATGCAAGAGTTAACACAATGCTGACCAACGAACACACCATTTCCATCCATAACCTATTACTTTGTTATCCGCTGACTCACCCAGACATGCGGCGGCCCCCACCATGGCGTACAGCCCTGGAGTGATGCAGTCTGCTCCCACCTCGCACCATTCTTTGAACAAGAACCAGTCATGGTGATAATAGGCCAGCTGCTCCACGGCGATGCCAACGATTCGGCCTGCGATGGCTCCGATGGCCATGCTGGGGATAAACAAACCTGATGGTACCTGTGGTTGAGAAACAGGAAGTAATTTTAGTGTTAATAAAGACAAGCAGGATAAAAAATCTGCCCCGTTAGGAAAAAAAAACATCCAGGGATCACCTTTAGTCCAAAGGTGAATATGGTCATGATGATTTTAAAGATGAGCGCCAGGCAGAGCTGCCACATGGCAGCGTAGACGCCAGGCCCTGCAGGCCGGTTGGGGTTGTCTGTGAACGCCTTACTGCCGTTCATCTGGCTGCGGTACTGGCAGAGCTGCGAGGACTCCAGTGGGCCGCAGTCAGTGAACAGCTCCTTTATCAGCTCGCTGGTGTTCTGACGAGTGTATGGGTTCGGGAAAGCAACCACAGCTGTGATGGCCGCCACCAAGATCACTTCCAATACCGGGTACTTTCCTGAAGAAAGGGACAATACAACATGTCAGACTGTGGGAGGATGGGACAATGACCACTATCACAGTTGTGTCTGCTAAAACAGGAGCTACCTCCACCTTCAAACACCTGGGCTGGCTGAAAAATCCCAATCTGAATCATGAATTCAAACACAGTACTTGCCGAAACGTGTCGACTTGCGCCTCCGGCACCAAGCAATGTTGGCTCGGATGAAGAAGGCCCCCCAGAGGCCTCCGAAAACTCCCAGCAGGATGAAAGGGATGAGCTCAAACAGGTACCATGGAGTGTGGTACTCCACGTAGAACAGCACCAGACGGCTGTTACCAAATGGGTTGATGGAGCGCAGGATGAAGGCCGCCACCAGGGCGGCGAAGAAGGAGCGCCACAGCGTCTTGAGAGGGAAATAGTAGCTCACCTGGAGGAGACAGAGAGAATCAATTATCCTGACATTTACACTGGGCATTATGTTGCGATTTTGGAGCATGGAAATGAAGCATCAGAGTCATCTGTAGTGAGTTCATGAACAGGTGCCGTACCTCCTCCAAACTGAAGAGCACTCCTCCGATCGGGGCTCCAAAAGCAACAGACACCCCAGCTGCCGACGCAGCAGACAGAACCTGGGAGAACCAAACAAACGCAACTCAGCTGATGTGATGGAGTCTAAAACACAGTCATACATCCAGGAAGGGATTAATGACTGAAACACTGACTCAAATGTCCTCTCTCTCACCTCTCGTTTCTTGGCCTCGTTCTTGCTGTACTTGGGGAAGAGGTAGGAGAAGATGTTCCCACAGCAGCAGGCCACGTGGACCAGGGGGCCCTCCTTCCCCAGGCTGAGGCCAGACGCCACAGCCAGCACCAGAGTGATGGTCTTGATCATCAGGGTCCACTTGCCCAGGTAGCCCCGGATGATGAACCCACTCAGGATGGTCTTGATCTGGAGAAAGAGGAGGGCGGGTAGAGAGGAAGAAGAAGGTAGAGATTAAACAGAAATCAAGCTTGAACAGGCAGGAAGGAAGGAGCGAGGTAAGGTTGATACCATGTGTTTAAAGTGATATGATCTCTCACATTTTCTAGTATCAAAAGTTCCAAAGCTACCAAAATCAGAGTTTCACAGATGAATAACAGGGAAGGAAATCAACTGGACATTCACCAGAGGCTGTTAGAGAATTCTCTCCAGCAACAAATCATCCTGCTACACTGATTTAAATGGCAGTGTCCATTCTACTCTCATTCTATTTCTAAATAATGTTACACGTGTTAATCTGACCGTTACTGCCTCAAGCGAGGGAGGTCAAGTATCTCAGGGTCTTGTTTACAAGTGAGGGTAGAATGGAGCGTGAGATGGATCGACGGTTTGGCATGGCTCCTGCAGTGATGTCGGCACTGCTCTGGACCGTCTAGGTGAAGAGGGATTTCGATTTACTGGTCCATTTACGTCCCCACCTTCACCTATGTCATGATCTCTGGGTAGTGACCGTAAGAATGAGATCACGGATACAAGCGGCTGAAATGAGTTTCCTCCGTGGGGTGGCTGGGCTCAGCCTTAGGGATAGGGTAAGGAGCTAGGACATCAGGAGGGAGCTCGGTGTAGAGCCGCTGCTCCTTTGAGTCAGTTGAGGTGGTTCAAGCATCTGATCAGGATGCCTCCTGGGCGCCTCCTGTTGGAGGTGTTCCAGGCACGTCCCACTGGTAGGAGGCCCCGGGGCAGACCCAGAACACGCTGGAAGGATTATATATCTCATCTGGCCTGGGAACGCATTAGGGTCCTCCAGGAGGAGCTGGAAAGTGTTACTGGGGAGAGGGACATCTGGGGTGCTTTGCTTGGCCTGCTGCCCCCGCAACCCGGCCCCGGATAAGCGGATGAAAATGGATGGATGGATGATCCATGTAGCTAGCAATTAACTGTCTATCAATAGACACATCAGATCCATAATTACTACTATCAATCAGATTATCAATTTGTATTAATTATTGTTAGACACTGGCTAGTAGAGAGCTGACAGGACATAACCATAACCAGCCATTTCAGACCAATTAAAATCATGAAATAGATGATGTCATATCCCGCTCAACGCCAACTTCTAATGAAATATTTCAAGTTGCCTTTTTCGATCAGATTCACTCAAGTTTTGCTTTAGCTGCATCTCTACCTTCTTATCTTTTCCTCCAGCCTGTTACTGTCGACATGCTCAAAGTCACCGTCTTCTTGCTTTCTTGTTCCCATGGCAACAAAAAGAACATTTACGGACAGCTCAGAGCTCTCACCTCAAAATAGCTTCTTTCACAGTGTGGTCAAAGCTGTCACGTCTCCCCACTGCCCACTGAATTAACAATTTGAAGCCACTTCGAGACATTAAAGGGAAACCCCCATAAGCATGAGAGCACGCTGCGAGGATCCCAGCAAGCACACGTAACTAATTACAACACTTTCATGGAGCGTTACGAGGCAGCTGCAGAGATTTATAGGCTTTCTGTTTCGGGTGCTGCTTCCAGTTTCTGACATCCAGAGCAAATTGATCAGACATGAGAAAATACGAGAGCCGAGAGATAAAGCAGAACATCGATAATCTGCAGAAATCCTGCAACAGCTCCTTCACTCACTCTGCAGCAGAGAGATGGGAAAGACGCCCGGGAACGAAAACAGAAAGTCTGCTAACCTCATTAGTTTGATAAACTGATAAAATGCTCTGTGGTAAAATACAGTTTTGGGCTCTGTGACTAAACAAAGACAAAGAATCTTTTACCAAATTAATATCCGTCAAAAACCTCTTGAAATATTGCTGCATGAAAGCCAACTCTCAACTCTTGGAAAACTTCAATGCACCGCCAAGCAGCGTTTCAAAACCATCCTTTCATGCAGCTGCGAGCACATTTCAATTGAAAGAGTCTTTTAAAAGCGACATTTTCCTCACCTCAGGGATCCCCGAGCCACAGGCGTAGGGAGCAAACACCTTGACCAGACAGACGGCCAGGAAGGCGAAGGACAGAGCCCAGTAGATGTACATGAAGTAGTTCATGATGTACGAGCCGGGCCCCTGCAGAGAGGAGAGGAAGGACAGGAAGAGTCAACACCTTGAAACTCACTGCGACCAAAAATCTTACATATAATGTGAGGATGTGACTGAGAGCACGTCTGCAGGTGGGCATGAGTGTGTGTGATGGATGTAAATTGTCTGCATTGACGGTTTATTTCTCTTTTAATCACAGTTTTTAATCACGAATTATTTTCAATTGCTCCTCCTTTCCATTTTCCTATCCCTGGTAAGATACTGTCATTGAATCCCAATACTTCCTGTATGGATTTCAAATTAAAAGCCAACAAAGAAAGCGAGGGATTGGGCTCTCTGTGCTGCTAAATAACAGCTTGATAGCATTTGAAAATAGAAAAGTAAAAGTAGAAATAATGAGTGAATAAACTCCCTTATAGAAGAGCAACTCAAAGTATTCTGACATGTTGTTGTACTGATGTAAATAATAGAAGTTACCACGACAGCAGGTAAACACGGAGGATGTTTTCAGGTTGCATTAGCAGCAAAGAGGACAACAACAGCAGGCGTAAATACGTGTCACTATGTTAAGCTTTTAAATAAACAAAAATCAAATGACTCCAAATAAAGCTCTGATTGAATTACAGTAATTTTTGCTGTTGCAGTGCCTGTTAGGCTACATCTACACTCATATTTTAATTTTGAAATGCACAACTATTGCTACATTTATGACTAGTGTCCACACTACTGCGGTGTTATGGAATCCCTAAAATGGAGATCTTTGAAAACTCTGCAGACTGTGTTAAAGTTTGAAAACTGCGGGGTTGTGTTTCAGTCTGAAGGCACAGACTTTTGAAAATGCAGATACCCACATCCAGTCCTTTTTTGTAAAGGTATTTTTTGGGGCTTTTTTGGCTTTATTTGATAGGGAAAATATTGTGTGGAGGGAGAGTGGGAGTGTGGATGACATGCAGCAACGGGCTGGGTTGGAGTCAATCCCGTAGCCGCTGTGGCAAGGACACAGCCCTTATACATGGGGTGCCAGCTTTACCATGTGAGCTAGTAAGCGCCCCCAAATTATACCTTTTGTGATTTCATCCCTCTTGTGTTGATAGTGTAACTTCCTTCCCGTTGCCATGGCTTCCTCCTGCGACAAACACTGCTCCCTGTATTGCTCTAATATGTCATGGTATTTGCTTTGCAATGACTTCCAATCTCTGATCTCTGCTGCCTTGATTGCTTTGTGTTAATTTCAGTAACAGTTTCACCTCATCGTTGATCAAAGCAAAGAAATCTTGACACATGATTCCCCTGTAGTATTTTCTGTAACTAGCGGTGCATTTACGTGCCACTTGGATGGTCCCATTTCCCAAGTTGGGAAGTTGGTCTTTCGACTTTGGTGTGTTTATGAGCTTTTAAATGATATAAGTCAGAAGCTTTTTATTAGTGATTTTTTCCCAGACCTGTTGCTGCACCTGTACATCCTCTAAAACTACTAGAAATTGTTTGACCTGACTTGTCTGAGTTAATGCTAATAAATACCTTTTTTTACTAATCTAGGTCACTCTACCTGGACAGCACTGGTCACAAACTATTATCGTGCTACAAATTACATGTAAGCTAAAAACTGACATTGTCTGCCAAGTTTCTGCGTAACATGACTCAACAAGTTGTGTTCGAAGTAGGTGTTCTGATTTAAGGAGGCGTTCACAATTTTCGTTCAGTCAGAAACTAATTTTTGCGATTATTCCAACACCACATGAATGCAGGGTAAGCAACCAACTGCAGAGTATACAATCTGCTTCCTGTGTAACCCAGCACGCACATCCTCAGAGTACAACAGTGGTCATTTGATGTGTGTTTTTAAGTGTGTTAGTATGTACAGAGATTCATTTTTAAACTGTGCTAAAACGCTGGATGTGGATGTAGTCCCAGTCTACCTCGGCCTGCCCCAGTATTAGCTCAGCCCAGCTCTTCCACTGAGGACACTTGTCCCGCTCAGCAAAGGTGGTCTCATTGGACGTCCAGCAACACTGCTCGTGGTTGAACCACATGGCGCTCAGACATACGCCCTCCTTCAGGTCGTTCATCCAATCAGCAGCAATGTCAATCAGGCCAGCCAAAGCACCTGGCAGGAGGAGGGAACCAGGAATGAAAAGAGGGGCGAAGACGTGGAGGCAAGGAGGAGAGAGGAAGTGGAGAAGGGAGAAAGACAGGCAGAGGCAGTTAGCTTGCTGGTTATGCTATAAGTTTTTACACGAGCCTCTCATTAAGTAAGTCTGTAAAGTCCCTAACCCTTAACCTGACAAAGTTCAGGCTGCAACATGGAAGCTTTTTGCACTAATAAGGGTCTCCTTCATCTGCATCTTTCTCCTAATGGCCCCGACACACCAAGCCAATGGTCAGCTGTTGGTCACTGTCGGTCACCTACAGTCACACTCCCTAAATATTTAGCTACGTAAATACAAAGCATAAGGTTTTCTGACCAAATTACCACAGGGATATCCTGAGACCGATAATAAAGTCCCAATGTCCTCAAACGAAACGATAATAAAGTCCCAATGTCCTCATATGAGACAACAATTAAGTCCCAGTGTCCTCATATGAGACAACAATTAAGTCCCAGTGTCCTCATATGAGACAACAATTAAGTCCCAATGTCTTCCAATGAGTACTTCCTGTGTCTCAGCTTGTTACTGTTTCTAAAATTGGTCAAATCTGTTGCCATAACTACAAACATTATTAAGCATAATTAAACAAGTTTCGACCATAAAATGTGATCAGGTTTTGGACCTTGTCCACTTTTGTGTTGGGACCGGCTGCAGACTGACTTGGCAGAGACGGCTGCCATCTTGTTTTTAGATGGATTAGTGTATTGTGCTCTTACTACTACTAGATGGCACAAAAAAGTGTCCACGAACGAGGACAACAGGTCTGAGTTAAGTAGAACGAAATATAAGGTCAAGTAAATCCAAAATGTGATGTCCTCATATGAGGACACAGGGTCTCAGGAGGATATCACAAGAACTATCTACATGGACACAGGGTCTCAGGAGGATATCACAAGAACTATCTACATCTACATCTTATTATAACGTATTAAAAATCAGTGATAGTTTGCAACAATTAAAATTTTACATGTTCTAGGTAAGATGGATCTTTATCAGCTGTTATAGGCTCAATAAGGGGAGACAAATCAATCCAATAACCCAGTGGGTAAGAGCAGTGGAACACCATGAACCCATTATCCTCCCTTTGTAACCTGCATCTTAGATAAGCTTTCCTACAAAAACAAAGGTACAAAGTCTTGTTCGTTTCCTTTCTTTTGGTGCTCACAGACATATAAACAATCTGTGTATATCACTGCTCCTCTGAGGACTGAACTCTCTTCGGTGAGGCTCTTGCAGGCGAAAGAAAACGCTTGTGTACATGGTTAAATAAAAGCAAAGGACTGAGTGAGACCAAGAGAAAGACTGAGCGTGAGCTGCCTGAGGCGAAGCATGTGAAAGTCACCAGCAGAGGAGATAACGGCCGCGTGCGTGCGTTTGTATTGTGTGTGTGTGTGTGTGTGTGTGTTACCTGAGGCCAAGCCGGTGAGCGTCACCACCAGCCACCCGGACCAGGCGTCGTACAGGCTCTTTGTGAACTCCCATGCTGACTCCTTTTTCTTACTGTTGATCTAAAAACACACATAAACACAACATATTAAATGACTTAAACGGGCAGTAATACAAGTAGATCAAAGGTTTATAACTACTCCCAAATGATGAGCAATCTAATTATCTACCCTAGCAGCAGAATTTCTTCTGTTGCCTCAATAAAACGGTTAATAACTCTATTTACCGTGAGACAGGTACGACCAGGATATTGAGACAATGTTTGACAAAGTATTCAAATAAAATTCAAATTCCCAGAGTTATAATTTCCAGGAGTACTGCACTAAATCACTTCTGGAAAGAGGGCTGTAACGCTGTTTCAATATTTGGATAGAAGTGTTGACAGAGAGAGGTTGTATCCGTGACTTGGAGATGTGAGGCAGGAAGCCGGCAATTTAGTGTGTGTACAGTGTGGTTCATTCATGAGTTCATGCTAATGAAGACAGAGATGTAGCTGAAAGCTTAAAAACAAGCTTTATGCAATAGCTTCTGATATTAAAGTTATTTTTTCTTGGACTTTCTGTTTATGATTTTCCTTCTCTGTTCAGCTACTGAGGCTTAAACTGCTGATCCTACATAACTACTCAGTTCTTCTTATGTGGCCCAAACACACTGTTGCTCCACAGGAAGTGTGTTATACATTACTTCCTGTTCAGCACTGGATTTTTTAGCTGACACCAGCTAATGTGGAAAGCTGTATGAACTGCCGAGTATCAGTTTGAGTCTGCCATTACAAACTCATTTGTGTAAGGGTAAGCATGGTGTTTTTTAGCGCTAGACGGAGATTCAAATTGCCAGTCAGAGACCCCTCAGTTGATTGTCTTACTAGTCAGTTTGCTGTGCAGTGTACTTTTTGGTCCTCAGATTCTGCTGTAGAGTGAGCGCGCTTCACTTTCACAATGCTCTTTGGTACAGTCAGCGAAACATTTGTACACCGTTGATTTACAACCACTAAAGGTGCTTGTTTTTGCCACTGACAGGCTCAAATTGTTATTCTAAGTGTCAGACAACATTATGGAAAGGATCCCTACAGAGATAGACCTTTTTGTTAAAGACTAAGATCCTTTTTGTTTAACCAGAAACAGCCCCACAATCACTATCGCCAAACCCACCAGACTCCATTTGAATAAACAGTAATTTTATCATCATAAAACACACTTCATTTGAGAGTCGAAAGAATCAAAATGAAACTCACAAAATCTGTCTTGTTTCCTCTTTGTGCTGTCGCAAAAATAACCAACTCTGGTTTGGTTTAAATAAACCCTTATTTCACACAGTTAGAAATGAAAATATGCTGGTTCTATAGACGCTTAATTTACTGTTTATTTAAATGGAGTCTGGTGGGTTTGACAATGGCAATTTCGGGGGCAGTTTCTGGTTAAACAAATAGGATCATACTCTTAAACAGAAAGGTCTATCTCTGTAGGGATCATTTCCATAATGTTGTCAGACACTTAGAATAACAATTTGAGCCTGTCAGTGGCAAAAACAAGCACTTTAATGGACGTAAATTGACAGTGCACAATTGCCCCAAGTGGTTACATTGCAGCCTGGACCAATTTCAAATAGTGTTGGTCTCAAAAACATGAGAAATACCAAACTTATCCTTTGAGGCTAAAGGTTTCAGCATGATTTAAACAAAGTGCTTGTTGGGTTTTCTGGAGGTGGAGTTATACTACTAAAGTAGTTTGTTCAACATGCTGTCCAACTGTGATAGAAATCCAAAATGTGTATAGCTGTTATGAGTACCAACACTGGAAGGTGAAGTGAAAAGACAACCATCATATAGTTGAAATATGGGGTGCGCATTTTCAGACAGTCTCTCCTGGAAGACAGTCATAGTGTGCACTCAGCTGTGAAAGGTGCCACGAGTAGATGTGTAAGGACAGAGGGGAAAAAGAGAGCTAGTTCAAACACTGGCTCTTTTCTCACCTCCATACAGCTGACCAATCACATCATCGCAACTAGTGAATGTGAATGTCAGTTTCAGAGAGTTAAATAAATGGTCCAACACGTGGTTTGCAAACCTATTCTACCATCCGAATCTGATGAAGAAAACTGGCATCTTAGACGTGGTCAAAGGACACGTTGTACGAATGAGCTCGTCTAAAACATACAGAGACCTTAAAGGTTTAAGGTTGAATATTTGGCGGGCCTCGGCCTACTCACCTTCCGGTGCCTCTCACGGTCCTTGCACTTCTCACGGACCCAGTCAATGGTGTGGAAGTCGTCGTAGGTCCCCACACCAGGAATGGGCTCCTCTAGGAAGTCCAACAGGTGGGTGCTGCTGCTGGGTGCCCCGCCCCCGTTAGACATGGCGTAGTTAGACCCTATAGAGGAAGGACAGACAGAGAGAGTGATGAGTGTAAGAATTCCCCAAAACATTCCCGTTTCAAGTCTGTATATTACAGCACCATCCAACTCCAACACCGTAGACGAGAGGTCGACTTGCATTTGATCGCTGTTTAACTCGAATATAGCATTGAACTTTTTAACGGTATAGAAAGCAATGTAAATGCAAGTAGACACATATAGAGTAACTGTATTTGGCAAGTCATGTCTGTCTCTGAAACAAAGATCACTAAAGAACAAGCATTATCAAATATATGTATTAAAGAAAAGCTTGCGATCTAATAATTTGGTAAAGCTGCTCTGCCATACATCTGATCTTCATAATTGCTCCTGAAAAGAAAAGAGATCCATCACAGCGCTGCCTGCTGCACATTAAAGCTCCTCGATTATCCGGCCCATCAGAAAACACTGCGGAGCTAAACACATAGTCACCGCTGAGAGATAATGACACAGCTACTCTGAGAAAACCCTCTAAGTGAGGCCTGCAGTCCGTCACCTCGTCTGGAACGGCAATAAAGGGAGTGGAGGTTTATCTGCAGTGCTGAAACATTTGGGTGAGTAAACTGTGCTGAAATACCTGGAGGTAATCTTTAATCCACATTTATACACACAGTCACGCCTACAGTGGGCGAAGTAAGCTGCTCACAGGCACCTGAACAGAGCAGTTTAGTTTTCCTGCTCTACTGTGAGACGTAGATAACTATGTGTAGGTGGATGTGTGTGTCTGCAGATGGTCTTTTATATTCTACATTTATAAGCTTTAAATTAGCAACTTCTATTTAAAGTTCTTTCTGACTTTTTAGTCATATCCATAACCTTTAACAGATTCCTTGCTGTTTTCTTTTGGGGCCCTAAATTTCCCCTGTCCTTTTACACATACAATATGTAACTTTCTTCCACTAAGAGTTGATACCGCTATATCAAAACACTAACAAAAGACAGGAGCAATGCTATCACTGTGGTCAGTTTCTCCTGGTTAGAATTCCTTCAGTGTTCGTCCTTCAGGAGGTTTTTACTGGGAGCCGTTTGGTTAAAAGCAACCAATATCTAAAAAGTGTATCATAAAAATGTGGCTTAGAGGAGCAGTGTGTAGGATTTAGTGGCAACTAGTGGTGAGAATGTCACATTGCAACCAGCTGAAACTTCTCCCATGTGCCGAGCTTGAACTCCTGGTTAGAATTCCTTCAGTGTCCATTGTTCTGGAGGTTTTTACCAGGAGCCGAATTATCTGCAGATGACTCTTCAGGTTCAGGTTACTTTATTTATACCTGTAGGTAGATTTGTTTTGCAGCAAGATGGTGACATCCACTCAACAGACAAATGTCAAATCAAATGAACCTGTGATTTAAAAACTGCTTACTACAATGACAGGAAAACACAAATGACTCTATCTAGAGCCAGTGTTTGGTTTGTCTGTTCTGGGCTACTGTAGAAATATGGCAGTGCAACATGGCAATCTCTAGCCCCTTTTACACTGCCAGATTTCCCGCAAATGTTGGGCCATTTTGCCGGCAAGCTGAGAGCGTTTAGACACACACAGCCGGATTGGCGAGTTGATCCGAGGCGCCCAATTTTCCGCCTCGTAGGGTAGACATATTGGCCGAACCCTTTTAGTTTAAAAAGACCGAGTCGGCCTCCTGCAACAGCAGGAGCTGTTGATGACTTGTGGGAGGAGCTGTTGATGACGCTGCATGTGCGATCCACTGGCGGTGGATAAACAGGAAACAGCTGATTGCAGGAATTAGCGAGCAGCTAGTAGCAAGAGGGAAACGCAAACCTGACAGACACTGTAAAGGTGAGCAACTGGGGAGGCAAGGAACTGCGCTCCCTCCTTGTCCTCACAAACGAAGAGGCCATTAACCATCAAATGACTGGGACGGTGAAGAACGGGCCGATTTACAGAGGACTGACCAGCCGCAGCTTCCCTCCCACGTCACTGTTTGTTCCCATGTCACACGCTGAGCTACATGTTTTGTTACTTGCTCACGCCCCCCATTGCCCTGAAAAAGGCACATTCTGTATAAACAAAAGTAAGTAAAAGTTTTATACTGCCAATGCTGAAAAAAGACTGATTGGGCTTTCCTGCAAATTTGCACAATTCCTGTTTAAAAAGGGCTTCTGTGGCCAACGACCTGCTCCCTGTGTAGATATAAACGTCTCATTCTAAGGCAACGAAAACACAACAATTCTTATTTTCAGTTGACTGTACAAAATAGAAAACACACTTATTATATTCTATTTCTGTCAATATCTCCCCCTTCGTCCCACACACTGGACCTTTTAAACTGGATAAAACCTTTCTATAAGAGTACATTTTGTTCAACCGCTAGGACGTCTGGCAGTCTCATTAGCGCTGGTCTGATTGTATCAGCCTACAGGATGCCAGACAATGTGATTGCCTATAGGCCCCATAATCAAGTGCAGTCAGTTCAGTAATGACTTTGACATGAGTATGATTAGTCACAGCACATATAAATGATTGAAAAACAAAAAACATACAAAGTAAACATTGTCCACTGCCCTTTAGAAGATTGTGCTGATACTATAAAAAGATGATTACAGTGACTACAGTGCTCTTAACAATGACACGAGACACTGACTGTCTCTGGTTAGATCTGATCTGATCTGGGTGGACGCACAGATAAGGAAAGAAATCATACTGAGTCACATCAGCACACACATGAAAACATACACAGTATAACTGAGCGAGGAGAAGCAGCTGTAAGGCCGTTTCTCTCTGCCTGTTATCTGGAAAACATCACAGGATCTCATGGCTCCAGCAGAGGATGACGTTTCTCTGTAGACTGACATGCAAGTTAATGTGGCCCTGGTTCTCTTGAGTTGTTGATGAACACTACTTTCATGATTTTTTAAGCCAAAATGGTAACGTTAAGCCATAAACAAACTACACCACGGGTGCATAACTCTACGTCGTCCCCACAGCATGGCTGTAAAGCCGTGTTTGGCGTGATGATGCTCTGTAGTTTCATTTAGCCACTTGTTAGCGACTGCATTTTTTAAGACACATAAAAGCTTAAATATTCACAAGTGGGATATTTACTGATGTACTTTATTTCATAGAACAAAACGTGAAAGTCTCTTCATCTTGTGTTAACCACAGACTTTATTTCAGGCATCAAAAACCCAATGACTCTGATACGAGGAAACCAGAAGTGGTAAGATGCTACCTCATGTCCAGGTTTAGGACTCATTCCTGGGGCACTCTATTATGCTTCCCAGGCTGCATGATGAGAAGTTTCTTTTATAAAAGAAAGTGAAATCTGTAATATTTTACGACACAGTTCTGAGTCAGCAATGGGATAATCAGAAATCTTTATAATCCTCTTATTTATCATCCTAATAACTCAGTAAGTCTCTTCCAATAAGAGGGCCATCTCATCAACTTTAAAACGCTTGTGTATAATCTGGCACAAAGTGTGTTCGATAAATTAGGGAGAGCCCGTCCTTGCACATTTTAACTGGTCCGGGAAGCTGAGTCTAATCCTCCCACTTGTGACGACGCAAATGTGTGCGTCTTCATGTGCAACACAAAGGCGGTACAGTGTGTGATGAAGACAAAAGGGAGCCACAGAGCCACAGTTAAAGCTTCTGTTTAAGTTCTCAAAGGAACAAAGAAAAATATGCACTGTTAGTCACCATAATTCAGTGATACATCACAAGTACAGCAGGTTTCTCCTGTCTGTGTACATTCAGCATTATGTGATTAATCAATAAGAAAAATGGGTGTAATTACTGTGTGTGCGTTAACAGTGAATCTGACTCCACCAAATGAAACAAAGCAGAAGCCAAATGATGACAAATGACAAACAGAGCTCATGTACTGCTGCTGGGACGATCTCTGCTCTGTGAAAGCACTGAGCAAAGGACGTATCCGGGCTTACTAATATTGCTGAGAGCAACCACATTGAGGGAAACTGTGGTGAAACGGCATTTAGACATACTTACCAACCTTAAGACCTCAAAAATAGTGAGGATCTCTAAACCAAAGCAAAGGGTCTGGCAGTCCTTCCTGCACCTGGTGACTTTTAAAGCATGAAAATAACAAAGTAGTGAGTATTGCAACACCATCTTTAAGTTAAATACTTTTGATTTGTTCTAGCTTTTTGAGCAAAAGGAGCAGGGGAGGCAAGGCTACAGGCTTGTTCTACGCCAGGGAGCCACAGCCGGCTGCCCTCCCTGGCCCACACACCCCTGGGTCCTCTATGTTTAAGCGAGGTGGAATGGGAGATCACAGTCTCTGGAGGACAGCTGGGTATCCCGCCGCTGCAGAGAAGGGCAAGCCCAGTCCTCTCAAACTACCACAAGAGCGGTCCCATAACACAAGTGAAAAACAGCCAGCACGGAGACGAGGGGTCTACCAGCAGCCATGGCCGCAGATGGACAAAGAAGGAAGGAGGAGGCACCAACGGGAGGAAACAGTAGATTTTAAGATTGGAAAGAACTTAAACATGCTGTACAGTGCCAGAAACAAGTTGTGGTAACGAATAGGTGTAAAAATTTGTTATAAATCAGGAAAAATAGGGCAGAAATGTGACCGCGGGAGGAACCAGGAGAGGGCACTGACAAACAAGCATCTGTAACATACTGAAACTGAAATACACAGGCAGGTTATGATTTTGAGAGATAACAAGGCAAAGGATGTGGTCAAATTTTGACGTATGCCAAGAGATAACAGAACAATTGCCCCGGTGACTGATGCGGGCGGCTGTGGCGCAGAGGTAGAGCGGGTCATTCAACAATCGGAAGATACCCGGCTCCTGCGGTCTGCATGTCGAAGTATCCTAAAAGAAACTGACCCCAAATTACTGCCGCTGTTCCATCAGTGTGTGAGTGTGTTAAAGCGGTGTGGCAGGTGGCTTCTTGTATGCAAGCCTCGGCCACCTGTGTGTGAATGTGACTCGTAGTGTAGAAAGCGCTTTGAGTGGTCAGGTGACTAGAAAGGTGCTATTCAAGAGCAGGTCCATTTACATGTATTTTGCATTTAACTATACAAGAGTAAACTAACACCAAGCCATAAAGCACAGACCATTTCTTGTTGAGAGATTGAAGGGACGCTGCTGAGACTTCAAATACCAGTATCAAAAGAATAATAACATTTTCAGATGGTGCTGGGTAACTCTTTAAACCAGTGGTTTGCAACTGGTCCAGCCATGGGGTCCATATTTCTCCTGAGTCATGAGTTTGAGGTCCCAAGGTTGAATACATTCAGCATCATACTCGCGTTTGGCCATGTCTTTGAGCTAGTTTGCTGTCTCTGTCCAGTAGCTGTCCGTGAGTCACTTACTCTACAGCAGAAAATAGCACTTCAAAATTAAAGCTCTGTGCTGGAAATTCACTGTACATAAAAATTGCAAGTCACCTTTGGTCCATTCAGAATGGGCCTACGACCCACTTTTGGACCACGACCCACCAGTTGGGAACCACCGCTTTAAACAACTGCAATTTCAATTCTCAAGACAAACTAATCTTGCTTCTCTAAACAAATATTTCTCTTGTCAGACACTGATTCGTCCTTTGAAAACACCCTGCAAGATAAACTCATACCACGTCCCGTGTTGTTATGCATGTAGCATCGAAACGAGGCCGTATAAATGTTGTTATATGGTTCGTTTGTCACAGAACATCTCCATTTCCCTTGCTACGATCTTTCATTCATTCACTCAGTGCCATGTGGTTAGTCAAGACATGTTGCTGCAGACCTTTCTATCATCCTGTGATAAGACACTGAGGCCACACATTCAACTGTTTCACCAGATAAATGTAACGTCTGGATAAAAAGGAACCGCCTAATGACTGCTGGTTTTCTGCCAAAGTGGCACTTAAGAGCACACAAACAAAAAGACGGTTAACTTCCCGCCCTGCGTGCCTTTTAATGACCGCTGTGATGTGTAACAGTATGAAACAAAAGAACCTCCACATGCTTTCATTTAGTGGCTCTCACACCGCTGAAGATAAAAGGTGTGAATGCAGGAATGTTAATAATCTTGTGGCCATTTGAACGGCAAATCTCCTGAGCGTAACTACAACTGGGGCAGGGTCATGACTTTAAAACAAGGCCTCATTCATAGCTGTTGACCCTCTGATCTGCTTTAAACATAAAAATCCCTTTGATGGCTCCATAAAACATGACATTACCCTTTCCACAATGAGCTACACAACTAAATGCTCCTGAAAGTGAGTCCAGAACAGGTGAGAAAGATCATAAGCAGCGAGAATCAGATGATGCTGAATTACATACAGTTGGGAAAAATGCTCTTGCATACTAGTCACATTTCTCTCCCCAATAACTGAGGCATAAGCAGAAGTTAAATCCTGTTTCCCACATTAATATGGGCCATGACACAGCCTTTGAGAGAAAGTACAGCTTATTAGCTCGTATCACAGCCTTTGATGTCTGATGGGATGTGGGAGAGGAGAAATAAATCCGCTGGTGAGAATTTCTGTAGGAATCAGGGACAAAACTGCCGAGTGTAGCTTTCCTCTGACCAGCCGACGCTTCTACTGTTCGGAGAGTAAAAAGGGAAAGTGACTGTGTAAGCTGCTGTTGTGGAGTCAGCAGGAGAGAGAGTGTCAGGCCTGGCAGGGAGGCTGATACTATCATTCTCCATTTTGATGTGAGAGCGACGGCTACAGTCTGGACTGTCCAGAGATAGTGTGTATACGTGTGTGTGTGTGTGTATAAGTGAAGGGGAGGTGGGATGACTCAGTCGTTCGCTCGACAACAGCAGTATGTTTTTTTTTGTTTTTTTTTAAAGGACAGAGATATGACCTTTCTGAACCTGTCAACAGACGGACCAGACACCTGAGGGCAAAAATAAAAACAGTGTGAGCTATGAGCCATGTGTGACTTTCTACTGAAGTGTTTTAAGGAAATGTTTATGTAGTTATACGATCGACTTTCCTCTGAGTCATCAGTTTGTACATCTGCGTAGTAAGCACTAGAGAGAGAGCTATTTAGGTCGAAATGAAGCAAGACCTACAACCCTTAAAGAGACAGTCACCCCCAAATCAAAAGTACATATTGTCCCTCTTAGTCTAGAGTCGATTTGAGCTGCTGAGTGTTGGAGATATCAGCCGTAGAGATGTCTGTCTTCTCTCCAATATAATAGAACTAGATGACACACGCTTAAAAATACATTTGAAAAACTCAACAGCAATGTCTCTTTGCAGAAATCCAAGATAATCCACAGACCTTGTTGTGAGCAGTTTCATGTAGGAACTATTTTCTCTCTACCAAACTAAATCTGCAAACCATATCACTGCGCAGAAGGAAGCGTGCATTTCACACCAAAACAAACCTTTATTGGAATCTTGGTTAACTTGAAGCAGAGCTGTGCTCCTGGACACAAAGGCCCTAATTTACCTAAACATGACAGAAAACTTTGTGTACGGTCATTTCCACACAAAGCTTGACACTTATCAATGTGGACGAGAGCAGATGCTACCACCACATCTCACGTCAGGTCTCAGATCATGTACGAATGTTTGAATCAGAGTGGGATTGCAGTGCAGCATAGTTAATCTGGCTGAGTTGGAGAATTGTTAGTAGACCATATTCTGACTGGCATCTTAGTATTTGCAGCCACATATTAATTACCTCTCCTTCTCCTTTCCGTGTTGTAAACTCTAGCGATGAGGTGCGGCCTCTAAACTGACAATTGTTTCCAGCTGTCACGTTTATCAACGCCCGATCATTCTGACGCTGCAATTGGTGAGATATGCCTTCTGTGCTCCAATCTGCACTGCTTTGTAGGTTAGATTGATAAATGAGAGCTACAATGAGGAGAGAAGAGACAGACATGAGGAGCATGAGGAGCAGCTTCTGGAAGGATCTTTTCATCAGGAAAAAAATCTGGACAGAGAGATGAGGACAGGATATAAAACTTTGCTTGATGCAGTTACTTCTGCAGCCAGAGAAGTGTGACCATCATAAATCTTGCTCTGAAGGGACTGAACAACCTGTTCCCGTCTGAGTCAAGATAGCCAAAATGTCTCCTGAAAAAACCCAGGGATTAATACAGACTGAAGACACTGTATTTTATATTGATTTTTTAAAAGGCCTTTCAAACCACTCATTTAATGAGACGATTATGGTAATGACTCTGCGGTCCATCTTGGTGAACCTTTAGGTGTGTGTCCTGGTGTATGCTCATGTAACAAATTCCATAATGGACAATAAAGATTTCATTCATTCATTAGTTAAAAGAGTCTACATGAGTCAACATGAACAAATCTCAACCGTGCTCCATCATCTGGTCTTTACTGAGTCTGGTCCTGACTGCTACGTCCATTATTGTCAAGACCAGTCTTCTGAATGAACTTAAGGTTAGTATACCAACCACACAAGCCTAATCTTAACTATGCCCAGTCTTAGTGATGCACGTTCATATGAACACGCCACTGTGGTTATTCCCTCAATAGCTGACCAGAAAGGTCATTAGTCTGCATGATTTCATTGGTCGCTTCATGGCAGAAAAACAAATCAAAAGTGAAACTCTGTTAGGAGCTACGCCTTGTCAAAATATATCAAAACCTATATGTCTGGACCATGTGGGAATTTGATTTGAAAGGACAGACACAGGAAGTGGCCATGCTCAACAGTAAGACAGGAGTCACGTTACAAACCAATCATTCAGTGTTATCCAGTCTGTGATAAATACGGAAAAGTTGATCATGTTAGTGCAGGGCTACCCAGAGCTTTACATCTGTCCTACGGACAATAGGCCTACACACTTATAAACAGCGCCTGGAAGAAGATCAGCTCTGCACTCAGGATTTCAGGCGGTTAAAGACGCGGCATGTGTACGGCCTCTAATTTCCAGGGCTGGTACCTGCGGTTATTCCACAGGCTAGTTAATAACATGTCGGGCAGGAAATCCAAAGTGTGGGATCATTTTGAGAAGGTGAAAGATGAACCCAAGGTGATATGTAAACTCATCTTCATTGGTCGACTACAAACATGACGTATCATCTGAAACATGGAAGTAGCTACATGCCCATTAGCCCACAGCGTCATTAACAGGCGGCTCGCTCAGTGTGTGACGTGCACTTGTAGATAAAATATAGGCCTATATTAATGAAGGTTCATTAGTACGGTTTTGTATTTCTCTGTAATGTAGCACAGTGGACAAGACGTGTTCATGTTTGTGAGTTAGCTAGATAGAAGGGAGACTTTAGCAGGGAAGCTAATATGTCTTCTTGTTTAAAGTTTGTGGCTCTTGTGTTGTGTATAAGGCTGCTGATATGTAGAAATGGCTGAGACTTTGACTTTACAACTTCTTCTGACTAGGTCTAATATTTACACCCTCTTAACAAGAAGATGGCTTACGTCTAGATGGTGCAACCCCTTGAAAGTATTAAGTCAGACTTAAAACGCCAGGTTATAGCCGACATAGCTTAAAACCATGTGTAAGCCCTGTTGGTGCACCGGGTCCCTGAACTGTACATTCTGTAACCTGGGTCAGAAAAGAATTCAAGCTTTGAGAAAACTCTATGGCAGACTCATTAATCAAAGACAACAGATGCTAAATATCCATCTGTCAGAAAGATTTCTGTCCCTCGTGGGCCACTGTAGGTGATTCATGGTCTGACGCAGGAGAAATGTGGAACAAACCTGAGCCAAAACCAACAGGTAATTCACTAGGAAGCAAACCACACATACAGTAGTAGTAGAAATGCTGACTGCTAATACACATAAATATGGAACAAAAATTTAAGCAAGGGATTTTGCAAAGTCTCCAGCCAGTGTCCAGCAATGAAAAATCTGAGTGCTGCAAACTGAGTGCTTCAGAAAATGCATAATTGTAATGTTTAAATAAATCTGCACCTGAAAGAGAGAGAAAACATTCACTGACAATAATCCAGCAGTGTCAGTCTATGAAGACAACAGAGCACAGAGATAAGACTGCGGCTCCACACTGCAGTAACCACACTACTGCAACATTTCCAGCTCACAAGTGCAGTGCAGAATGAGTGTGGCTTATTTGGAAGGGAAACTGGAATTTGACTGATGAGATAAATCAGGCCTCCTGATGATGCTGCACTACTGGCACCCATCAGCCAAATCAGGAGTGTGAGGCTAATCGAGGGTGACGCCACGGAAAACAGAAACGGAAGGGGGCTGCATGTGAGCACATCGCCAGCATCACGCCCCGACGGTTCAGTGGACACGTACACAAAAGACACGCTCACAAAATGAAGCTTCTGTTTCTTTCCCCTGTGCATTAGTACAGTGACGCGGCGACTCTGCTCAGCCTGCGTCAGGGGTAAAAGCCACGTCAGTGCACGCGCAGGCTTGCCGACAGTCAATAATACAACTTCTCTGAATGAACATGGCCTTGCTGTGTTACTATGATCAATGAGGTGGGAAATGACCATCAGACAAGTGCTTGCTCAGACGTTTCTGTGTCTGATGGGTGGAGAAATTCCAGGTTTTCGGTCTAACAACCACCCCTGCATTCCCCTGAATTGGACCTACTCTACTACTGCTGAGTAAATCAGATCAGAGAGGTTTAGAGGCATCTGGCTAGGACGGCCTGGATCAGCGCGGTTGAAGTGGAGTTAGTCTGCTCAGCCATCATGTGATCGGCATCATATACTGACCTCAACAACCTGCTTACAGGCTGAGAAGCCCTGATGTTGACCGACGCCAGCCTGATGACCAGACTGGTGGAATCCCCAGAGTCACACGAATAGGCTGACAGATAACTGGATCAAAGTCTGAAACGTGCCTTATTTGTGTTTGTGCTTACATGCAACCAGTTGGTTTCAGGTAGTTAAGACAAGGACAAAGTGCTGAAAGGTAGTGTGAAAGTGCTTTGAGTGTTCGAACGACTAGAAACGCGCTATAGAAGTGCTAGTCCATTTAATATAATAAGTTTTCTTTAGTGTATAATCACCTGACAATAAGAATCATTGTGTTTTTGTTACCTCAGAATGAGTCGTTTCTACATAGGGTGCGGGTCTTTGTCTACGGAGATTGCTGTGTTGCACCGCCATGTTTCCACAGTAGCAGTAGAACAGACCAACCAAATGCTGGCTCTATATAGGGCTATTAACGTTTTTGCATCGGCCATCGTAGTTAGCAGCCCCTCCGCAAAGAGCAGCATCAGAGAAACACTGATTTTTTTTAACATGAAACGGCTTCATTCTGTGTTTTTACTGGTTTAAATCACCAGATGCGTTTGTTTGACCTCTGTGGATAAGCAAACACCTCCTGATTGTCTGGATCTTAGGTTATCAGAGAGAAAAGGTGAGCACAGATTAGCAGGTGCGGGGCTAGCGATCTGTCTCAAACATGCCAAACAGCATAAGCGAAACACTGATTTGTAATGTGACAGTTTTATTCAGTATTTTTACCAGTTTAATCACCTGGCCCGTTTGTTTTAGAGAGGACGAGACCTCTGTGAATAATTCGGCTCCTGGTAAAAATCTCCTGAACAATGAACACTGATGAAATTCTAAGCGGGAGAAGTTTCAGCTGGTTGCAATCTGCCATCCTCACCACTAGATGCCACTAAATCCCCCTAAATCTTACACACTGTTCCTTTAAGGCAGGAAATTGACAGAAACATATCTGGATGATTATAATTCCTGTAATCTTGACATGGAAAACTTGCAGAAGATACGAGTGAAGCTGCTTCTATGTGAAGGGCTGACAGAATGGAAATAGATGGGTGGATGTTCGATTAGTTGTGGTGAAGAGCTTAAGAAAGAAGAGGATTACAAGCTGGACTACAAACTATGAAACGAGAGAGGAAATAAGAGCTTGGATGTAGGGACGTCTCTTTGCACAAAGTGGATGTAGGCAGTCCTAAACTCACTAGGGGCCTTTTGTCTCTGCTCGCTCACCGTAAAAATCTATCAAGGCCTGGAGGAACTAGCGCACGCACATGCAACTGAAAGGAAAACTCCCCTAAGGCCACATAGGAAAGACAAACAAGGATACAGTGTAAGAGCTCAAATTTGTCTTGGGAAAAAAAAAAGTTGTCAGTATTTGACTGCGTGCCTTCACCCTGAGTACCCTGTTGTGCATGATGTGATGTAAGCTGACGTCCCGTATCTGGCCAACAGGTGTCCTCACACTGCAGGAACACTGTGAAACGCTTCACCAACACACAGCCTACATCTACGAACATCCAGTTCACATATGTAGCAGCCAAAGCCTGACTGTGCCTCTCTGTGTGGAGAAAGTAAAATGGATGCCCATGATGTTGCATTAAGTCGCTGCTGCTGCTGTTGCTGCTTACAGGCCCGAGCACAAGCCTTCACACTCACTCAACTCCCTCTTTATCTCATTATCTCTGGCTGACGTGCACACACACACTGCTGGTTGATCATCAACAGAGAGCTGAATGGTGAAATGAGCTGGGCAGGGTTTGCTCGCACAGAACATGCAGTCAATAGCGATGGCAGCCTCAAATCCATACTGGCACCCCAATTTCCATGCTTCACGTATAACAGATAAGGCAGCGTTTGCTTAACCTGCACCACAGTCTGCCTGCCATATGGCTACATGCACTCACTGTACAAGGAGAAGAAGGAGGTCGGCCTCTGTCATCACAGCAGCGTGAGGAAAGGAAGGGGGGAAGAAAACGAAGAGGGGACGTGGCGTACCTCTTTTAGGGATCTCCTGCAGGGGGATTGTGTCCCCTCCCCCGTCGTAGGGCAAATAGGGGTCGGCCGCCGCGTCCTCCTCCTCCATGTTGACAGCTGAGACGAGGCTAGGCTAAGCTAAGCTTCACTATGCACTGCTCACTGCGTGTGTGTCAGTTGCCGCTGCCATGTTTACCAGAGGAAGACAAGCAGTGCTGTGTGTGTTTGTGTGTATGAGTGAAAGAGAGTGTGTGTGTGTGTTTGTGTCCTCTCTCCCTCCCCCTCCCTTTTCTCTCTCGCTCTCCCTCCACTGCAGCAGCTGACTGTTAGGGCTGATGATGTCACCACACACACACACACTCTCTAACGGAAAGACGAGCGCACCCGGCCGGTCAGCCTTGCCTGCTTGGTTGCTAGGGGAGATCAGTGAGCCCTGCCTGTATAGGAGAGACCATGGTGCAGGGTCACAGGGGTGTGTGAGGGTGAGCTCTAACATGGGATTTTCCATTCTGAGCAAGTGAAGGGGGGTTTAAGTCAAGAGTAACGGTAGGTCTTACAGCATTTAGGGGAAGAGGATTGCTGACAGGTGGATGTTGATAACAGAGCTGAAAATATTAGTCAATTAATTGTTTGGCAAAAATAATTTGCAGCCATCATTATTATAAATTCATTAGGTGTTTTTGGACTAGAAGAAGGAGGAACAATCGTACTTTAGTCGAACACACACACGAGCCAATGCAGCACCAACACTGCCATTTTTAAAAACCTGTTACCTGTGTAAACAACAGACAACACAAACAACAGTAAACAAGGATAAATGGACTGACAGTGAAGTCCAGGCTTCGCTAAGCAAAATGACGTTGCTGTACTAACCATGGATGTACAAAGAGACCTGGATACAGCGCTGGAGGCAGGGCTCTGTTCATTACGATAAACTTTGCTAAGAATCTGACGGCCTGAACAAACTGGAACTTTCTTACACATGGTTTGGAAATGTGAAAAAGTCCAAATCCCTATAGACCCAATTGACCCTTCGCTAAGCCCCGCCCCTTTTCGATGGTCCGACAAGCTGTCTTCGCTAGCATGGAGCCCACACTGTAACTAACTGCACTCCCTGAAGAAATATTATCATATTTTTGGGAAAATGAAACAGTGATTCCAGAGAGAAGCAGACGACGATGACACACAGCTGGTTGAACATGAGCAAAGTTTCCCTGCTTCCCTTCACTGGTTCCTGTACAGCCGGGTCGGTCTTTGTTTCACTGTTATAATCATTAAAAAGCAAAAGCAGCATGTGTATACATTCAGTAGGCTATATCTTCAGTAGCTAGCTAGCTAACCCTACACTTTTCAGGGTTTGATTTTGGTTTTGAAACAGGGAAGAAACATATATCTTCTTCCAACCTCTCCAGGTAACGAGTATCATTAATACACGACATGCCCCAGGCACAACATTTAGCTCCAAATCCACAAAACCAGCCTGAAAATGAAGGAAATCTGAAACGATTGCATTAGAGTCAATGGAACACAGCTGTGTTGTTGTCGGACCCTGGTCTGAGCCGGCCCAATGCTATGCTATGATTTGCCAGCCTGTATCCGGGGGCGGGACTTAGTGAAGGGTGGTTTGGTTCCGTTAACTTAAGTTGGGATAAAATGTTTTAATCGTGTGGCTCTTCTAGACTTTCCAAATGTTATCGGACCAAATGGATGAAATTATGGTAGTGAAGCAAGTAATTTTGCGGGGGTTTGGATGCTCAAGAAAATGTATCCACTGATTTACAAACTTCTCCTTTGCCATGTAAGTCTGTATAAAAAGTATTTTGGGCTCCATGGCATTACACAACAGATTAAATGCTACTGTTTGGCTCCAACAAAATTGGCTTAAAAGCCCTGCGCACTTCCTGGGGGCTTGATACCAGCCGCCAGCCGGCTTACATCAATGCAGCAGTTCTTTTGGTGGTGCAAATGCCAACAGGAAAAAAAAAGCCCTTTAAAGCAGTGGTTCCCATCTGGTGGGTTGCGGTCCAAAAGTGGGTTGTGGGTCAGTTCCGAATGCATCTCAAGTGCCATTTCCTGCTGTAAATTGAATGACTAATGGACAGCTACCTAACAGAGACAGCAAACTACCTCGACGACATGGCCAAACACAAGTATGATACTTACCATATAAAACTGTGTGGACCTTGAACTAATGACAAAGGAGAAATCTGGACCCTGTGGCTAGACCAGTTGGGAACCACTGGTTTAAAGCATGCAGTTATTGGAGGACCTCCCCAGTGGGCAGCTCCTCTCAGGGCGTCCCCACAACTGTTGGTCAGAAAGTCATTTGTCAAGCAAAAATGCAAAGAATGTAGTGGCTCCTGCCCCAAGAATGTGACTACTTCAAGGTGACAAGGATCATTGTCTTTCTACAACACAAGGTTACACAGCGAAATCCAAGTTGTAATCCCTTTATGCTACACAAGAAAAACAACAACAAAAAAAACTTGTTTTATGATGAAGTACAGAAGATGAGTTGAGAAGAGAAGCTGCTCTGTAGTCTGGTGGTACTTCTGTATCGCTTGTCAGACAGCAGCAGGGTGGATAGGCTGTTGCTGGGGTAGATAATGTTTTTTAATATCCTTTGGGCTCTGTGCAGGCCCCCCTAACCTCACCCATATCACGGATGCTCCGTAGATGGGTACTAATGATGCTCTGGGCGGTTTTAATACCCCGCTGCAGTTTATCATGTTTTCAGTCAGGATGCTTTCTATTACATCTTTGTAAACGTTAACAAGAACTTGGTCTTCCTAAGTTTCCTCAAGACTCAGATTCTCAGGTTCTCCGTGATGCTGTTAATCCTGCTTTCTTTGTCTGATGTTTTGGCCAGTCAGTCAGACCTCAAAAGACTGTGAAGACTACAGTTTTTCAAAAATGTCTGATATCTTGTAAATTAAATGACATGGGCTTAGCTTGTTAAGTGTATTGGGTATCTGTCAAAACTTAGTTTTCAATGCTACAGAAATCCCTGGTCTCACACTACCTTACACAAAATTGATCCAATGAGCTACAGCCAGTGACACATACAGATATCAAATTCTGGGGAAAGAGAGCATTCGTAGCATCAGATTGGTAACTGGTATCTCTAGGAAATTTAAAGGTCTGGTCTGTAGGATTTAGGGGGATATATTGTCAGAAATATAATATAATAAGTATATTTCCTTTAGTGTTTAATCACTGGAAAATAAGAATTGTTGTGTTTTTGTCACCTTAGAATGAGACATTTATATCTATGTGGGGAGTAGGTCCTCGTCTACAGAGATCGCCATGTTGCACCGCCATGTTTCTACAGTAGCCCAGAACAGACAAACCAAACACTGGCTATAGAAGGCCATATATATGGCCATTCACGCTTTCTTGTTTCATCCGATTCAAAAACTTCATTTGAAAGACTTGACCCTCTGTTAATATACTGTTGTTGTTTTTTTACAGATATGTGAAGCTTTAAACTCACCGGTAGAAAATGGGCGCCAGCGCTAAATAGTTACTGACCGTAGTATTGAGAAGCTCAACGTTACCAGTTCTTTAATCTGTAACTGTTAGCTTACTGTAATTTACTATCATACTGCAGCAGCCTCTCCTCCTGCTGTCTTCTGCTGTCTGTGCTTGTGGGGCTGCTACGCACAAAGACATGTCGTGGTGGAGACAGAGAGGTGAAGATAACGAGCTGACAACTACGTTTGTTACTGAGTGCAATGAAACCTCAACTTGGAAAAAAGTCAATACTTTATCTATACAGCTATTTCTGTTTCAATCTGCACTGTCCGGAGTCTGTCATCCACCACCGCTAATATTACGTTTTACTTTCCAGATAATAGCATAATTTAATTAACAAGCTCAAACAACTGCTCATGTCAAACAGTTTAGCTCAGTGTGCCACGTATCTTAAAACATAATGTGACATGCAGGCAGTGACTCTCCTCAGCAGCAGAGGGAGGAGCAGAGAGGACAGCAGGACTGATACTGACTGAAGTCTGTGTTCACCATTCTTTCTAAACTTCATTCAGTACTGTGTTGTCAGGAATATGACATTTTTATTTTGTTTCCAATGAGATATCAAGTTTATATTGTGACTTTGCTGTTTTAATATCACTCTTGCTGCTCTAGAAACAACATTTAGTTATAAAATATTCAGTTTTACTCCTGAATTTATTTATTATTGAATTTAAAAACAATAAATAAAAAAAATCCTTGTAAAATTTACTGTATTAGTTCTCAGAGAGTCTCTTTCTCATACTAGCAAAAATTGGTGTTGTAAAATATTGCCAATTGGATCGAATCAGGACCTTGTGAATCTAAATCCAATCGAAGGAAATCAGTGGCGATGTGCAGCCCTACATAAAACTGCTTTATTCAGTATTTTTTACCGGTTTTAATCACCTGGACTGTTTGTTTTGGAGAGGAGGAGCCCTCTGTGGATAATTCAGCTCCTGGTAAAAACCTCCTGAACAGTGAATACTGAAGGAATTCTAACCAAGAGAAGTTTCAGCTGATGGCAATGTACAATCCTCACTGCTAGATACCACGAAATGCCCTTAAATCTTACGTACTGTTCCTTTAAGTTGAGGTATTGGAAGAGAAAAGGTCAGATTGGTCAATCTCTGTTTACAGCTGTAACATATAAAGAAGAAAACTTTGCACAGCGACCCAAAATCAATAGCCTATTCATAGATGAAATGAAAGAAAGCTTTGTGGTTGCACAAACAAGAAATAACTATTTCCCCATGGCAGTTATTTGCCAATCTGCCTTGTTATTTTGGGTATTTCTGAATAAATTTCACTGCAGTAGATGCCTCTGCTGCAGCACGCAGAGAGAAAGTGTTTTGGAGATGGGCAAAAAGTGACTACAATATCAGATGAATAACAGCTGCTTAATCTTCCTCTTTCATGGTGACTCTACAGGGAGGATGTGAGATATAATCTGAACGTCTCGTAGCATACATGCCATAACGCAAGCCAGACGTTACTGACCCTGATGTAGGGGGACCCTCCCCACTTTCCTGTCTTTACACCCCTCTGAACTGCAGTGGGTTTCATGCGTTGAATCCAAAAGGGATCACACAGTCTCTGTATTTGACGGCAGAAGGTGTTTTGTAAACATGTGTGATTGTGTGTTATTATATCAAACAATGCAGCATAAGTCACGTCTTCCAGTTCCCAGGCATAAACAATAGGATGCTGACATTTCACACTCCTTTGTTTTCACTATAATATAAAAAGGTCTTTTCTTGATCCTAAACAGTCCCTTACCTGTCAGCAGGGCTCCTGTTGCTAGGCAATTACACAGGTGGTTTCAACCATAGTTTGTCACCTCTCTGCTCAACAAGTCCCAGTCAGAATGACAAAACAGCAAAACCACAACATGAAGTTTGAAACAGAAAAGTGTCTCAAGCCTCTTTAATCCAGTGAGTTTAACAAAAAAACAGAATGAATCCTTCTCAGCTCAAACTTCCCAAAGCATTGCTCCGTTTATCTCCATTACTTCTTTCAAGCAAACAAAAAGTTCCAGCGAAAATCACCACGGGACCACAGAGTGAGCCGGCCCTCTTTGCTCACTCTGCAGTTTCAGCCCAGAGGAGGGCTTTACAAGCTCTCCTATGAGCCCACCCCTCACTACAACGTAAAAATAGCACAGGGAGGCAGAGACAGGCAGCGCACCAGCCTCAAGGAGGAACTGTCATCCAGAGATTTCCTGAAATGCTAGCTCACACCAGCTGGCAGCCCAACTAGTTCATGGGAATGTCGCGGCACGTGTGGGTGGAGCCAAGGCAGATACAGTAGTGTGTTACAATACAGTCCGAAAATACTGACAAAACAAGACAGGCAGGTCAAACAGTAGTTAGGGACCTCGGCTGAAAGACGAAGGACGAAGCCCCTCTTGTTCTTATAAATGATTGTTAGCCTCTGTTCAACCTGTTGATACACAAGTATTTGTCAGATTTCGTCATTTACTGATGCTCACTCTGTATTTGCAGCAGTTACAGTGTAAGTGGCAGGTTAGGGTTACCCCATGCTTTCACCTTTCAGAGTAAACTGCCCAGGGGTCCAGTTTCAGAGGAAAGGAGTGAGAGGCTAATCACCACACAGAGACTGGAGACGCTGACATGGTAGCCATTCCCACTTAAGTAAACACACATACAGAAGATAAGCACAATCTCTACTACCCCAACGTGATGTGATGGGGCATAGACAAAGAGCGAAATATAAATGCCTTTTTTCTGTGATTAATTTGCACTTCAATATTTTTTTTCGTACTTTTTTTTGGGTCATGATTCCTTCCACAGAATGCAAATATTACACAGAGAAAAAGTGATTTTTTTGGGGGGCTCACGGCAGAAATTTTTCTGAGTTTTTGCACCGCAAAATAAAGTCATCAAAAACTTAGCTGTGCCTATTTATGAGCATTACAAAACAATGACACGAGGGCCCTGAAGTCCAAACCAACAAGGCCGCAAACTTGAATAACCAATTCAACCTCAACTAAAACAGCACATACCTTCTGTTCTTACCTTTCACGATAAAAGCCCTACACATATATGTTACTGTACAATCCAAAAAAAGAATCCATTGGTTCAACTTTAAAAAATAAGGTAACAATTTGCATGCATCTCAAGTAGTGCCAACTCCGGCAATATTGAGTAAATCCTACAAGTCTTTTATAATCTGACAAACTCAATTAGATAAGTACAACATCTCAAAAAGCTTAATCAGGTTGAACCAACTTAATATCTATCCAAAAGTTGTGGGTGATATTTAGTGGTCAAATTATTTTATTTAAGTTACTGTAACATATTTATTTTAATTCCATACTACTCAAAAATGTTTACTTCTTAAAAATGAGTGGTCAACTGACTAAAACACATTAATGTGACAAACGTCATTTTTTATGCTGAATAAGTTCCTAATTTTAAGCGTTATCCACCAACTTTAATAATCATTTTTCAGGGTGTACACTGAGTAGCTGTTTACCAGAGTTAACATAAGCTAATAAGCTAACACGCACAACATCAAGTAATGTAATAAATAATATGTTTACAAGTTAACACTATGCTAACATCTTAAAAACTCAATGTGATACGAAAACTACCGTCTAATAGTTGTTAATAGGGCCGTAACGGTACATGTATTTGTGTCGAACCGTTCGGTACGCGACTTTCGGTTCAGCACGACCCTGTACCGAATTATTGGGCGCAGGATATTATTTTATTTTATTTTGTTTTATTTTAATTCCGTTTTTGTAAGCCGAACCATTTAAAATATCTAGTTCCCCGACGGACATAATTGAGTGACGGACCGAGTCCCGTAAATCTCCGCTTTCACTTTGTGCAGCGCATTCTCGCATTTTGACAACATGGCAAGTGTGCCTGACGAACCTGAAGACCCACCCGCAAACCTTAAGTCCTCCGTTTGGGAACACTTTGGTTTCAGGGTAAAATACGAAGCTGGAAATAAACAAGTTGACAAGACAAAAGCAGTGTGCCGACACTGCAGAACAGCGGTCGGGTATGTACTTTGAAACACGTCTAACATGCTAACGCATCTAAAGCGACACCACCCGAGTTTGAACGTTAACCGGCACGACTAGAAAAAGCAATCTGGTGCAAACTACGATATCGTCGTCGTTTAAAAAGAAAGAGCGTTTCCCTGACCATCGCGCTAAAGAAATAACCAACGCCATTGGAGTTGAGTAAAATTGTTTAAGCTGCACTTTAGATATAAGCATGTTTTGTTTACTGCACTTTAACAAAGTGGGAAAGCTAAGTAAGTTCCTAGTAAAACTGAATCTGAGCAGGCTTTAAAGCTGACCAGCTGCACTATACTTTTTATTTTAATTGAGTAAAACTGTTAAAGCAGAAATGTATATTTATATTTTTCATTCAAAAAATGTGTTAAAAAAACAGCAGGATTTTATTTTTCACTTTTATATTTCTATTTTCATTCAAACAATGTGAAAAAGCAGGATTTTATATATATTTGTTTCATTCAAAAATTGTGTAAAAAGAGTTAACTGCTGTGGTGGTATGTTTTAACAAGGTTACAAATAAGTAAAAGATATTTAATAGTTGTCTATTTTTTTCATTACTGTACCAAAAAAAACCGAACCGTGACTTGTGTACCGAGGTACGTACTGAACCGAGATTTTTGTGTACCGTTACACCCCTAGTTGTTAATATGCAAATTACAAAGCTAACAGTATGCTAACACTGTAAAATGGTAAATGTGATGCGAAACCTACCATCTAATAGTTGACAATTTGCATATTAACATGCTTACAGTATGCTAACATCTTAAATTGCTAAATGTAATGCTAAACCTATCAACTTATAGTCATTAATATGCACATTACCAAGCTAACAGTATGCTAGCACTTTAAAATGGTAAATGTGATGCTAAACCTAAAAGTTGCTAATATGCATATTAACATGCTAACAGTATGCTAACATCTTAAAATTCTAAATGTAATGCTAAAACTACCATCAAATAGTTGCTAATGCTAATGCTAATGTTGAAATACCAATGTTAGTTTTTAGCTTAAGACACAAATGAACATAAATACAGCTGACAAAGAAGCATCCTTTCTGATTTAGGTTACAACATTGCCTTTGCTGCAACACTACCTACTCTTGTGTATGCATCCTGTTGCACGTGTGCTCTCCTGAACAGCCTGGTCACCCACACTCTCCTTTTATTAATAATGAATAGGTTGAGTCTAGACTCCAGAGTCGTTATATCACTGATACACTTTACTACACATCATGCAACTGAAGTCAGGAAGATATTCACTGGGGAAATCTATAGATGCAGCCAGTCAGACGTACACTGTAATATAAAACTGTAATCTCAGTCTATCACTGTTTCTGTGAGTGGTGTTTCTACAAAGCAGACAACCTTACAGTGGTTAAGAAGCAGGTTTTAGTATTCTGCGACTTGTTATTAAAAGTGTAAAAACAAGTACTGTCAAGGAGGAAAAGTACCACAATTACCAGGCACATTCAATCTGTTGTAGGAACTACATTAGACCATTAGTACACGGTGTAACCTTAGAAACACTTTTCTGATGTTCCTTTCTTCTGGGCATCATAGCAACCTTCCCACAGAACTGTGTGCTTTTACGTGGGCAACACCAAACAACAGAGTGAAAGTGTGTATTAGATGTTCACTTTAACAGATATATTAAGGGTTTTGTGCCAGCTACATCAGAATATACCACATGACTTATAATTCTTGATACAGATAGCTGCATGAATACGAGTCTTGCTGCAGCCTTGTCAGTGCAAAACCGGAAAAGCTGTGACCAGACTTAGACGGAAGAAGGTTACACCTCAGAGAAAGGAGATGGAAGATAATAGTAGAATAATTGGCAGGGGAAAGGTCTGTGTTTTCTACAAGCAACTTGTCCAGTTCACTTTAAACACAGCTAGGGCTGGGTACTGAACTCGATACTTTTAAGGGAACCATCCGTACTACCGCATAAGGATTGAGCTTAAATCAATCAGTGCCAAGTTTTGGTACCCAAGAGTACACCTGGGTGAGAACGCAAGGTTCAGACAGGAGGTGGAAGCACCGCAAAACGCTCCAAGGCTGCCCACATACTCATGGCCGGCTTCCGGAAAAAGGTGTACATGCTGCAAAGTGCCCCAAAGCCGGCCACGAAGCTCTGTCGTCTTCCCACGAGCCAAAACTATCACTGCAGTAACAGTAACATTTTGATAACAATCGCTGTGTACATGGATCTGCAAAAATGACCAAAAACACTGTAGTATACATGCCAGGCCAGTAGTTGGCAGTTTGACTTTGTATTGAAACAACATGGGCCTGCGTACATACGTTTCCTTCTATAGAGTGGTGAAACAAACAAAATGGCAATGGAACGAACGTTTGTCTGGACAGGACGACGAGGTGGAGTTGCTACAGTAAATCTACGCTTTGCTTGAGAAGCGTTGCTAAATTCAACAGGGTGAGCAGCACAAACAGAGCTCCGAAGTCCGCCATTGTTGTTGTGATGGTCGACTTTCACGCGAATGCCTAGTGACTGGAACTGTATTGCACATGTGTGAAAAGTCTCCGTTTTCAGAGGAGCTGCATATTGCAAGTTTACATGACAATGGAGACGGTGCTGTTTCCAACAAATTGCACTCTGGAACCCGTTTTCAAAACGTTGCGTTTTCAAGCACCCAAAACACCGCTGTCATGTAAACCATCAGCCAAAAACGCAACCTAAGTTTACTGTTTTCGGTTGAAATCGTTGTCGTATAAACAGGACTTGAACCGCATCCTATCAAAATCGTATCGTGGCAGACTTTGTAATATCTGCAAATATCGTATCGTTGTCCAAAGAATCGATATAATATTGTATCATGATAAAACTGGTGATTTCCACCCCTATGTGGCACCAGTACTGTTACTAATTCAAACGTGAATAGTATCCAACCCTGTGCATTTTTATTTTTCACTGTGTTCTTAAACTGACTTAAATAAAGGCAGATAATCTTCATCATCCAACTCTAATGGACAGAAAATACCTCTTTCTGCTCAGCAAGCACTTAGGAGAGAGTTTAAACAGACCAAAGTGTCTCTATACCAGCACAAACACACTGGTTCACTAACTTCAGTGCTCTGTCTGCGTTCAAAGAGCATATGGATTTCACACAAAACCAACATGGAAGCACTGTGGAACCCCTTCAGTATGTGCCTTTTCTGTTTGATCAGCTGCGAGTCAAAACTAAAGAGAGGAGTCAGCATAATTACTCAGACAAGGAAGTGCAAACAGGATGCAGCAGATCAGATGTCGATGTGACACCACATATATCGGTCAGAGGTGCCACACAGCTCCTGAATGAATGAGAAACAGGTGACTGCACTGGAATGACAAGTATGACTATAATTATGTAGTATGGCAGCCAGACAGCAAGCAGCATGGCACAGGTGATTTGTGGCAGTCTAACTGTGAATGAGGTCATGATCTTAAGCACAAAACACAATGCTACAACACGCTCTTTTGAAAGTGCGTAATAAATCATGTATCTTTAATTAACTACAATCACTGTGTGTCACTTGTACACCGCGCTCCACCTAAGGTCTTCTATATTTAGCCAGCCGATGACGCACTTATGAATACAATAAAAACAGAGGCTCGGCCACGTGTCTGTGTTATGACTAACACCCACCTATCTTTCACTGCTAACCTGACAGGAAGGACCAATCCACATAAGCCACAAAGTGAGGCGGAGGAGGAACAACGAGCAAGGCCAAAGCACACGTAAAAACCACAAAACAAACTGCGGGAAACAGGAAGCACGAGTGTTAAGAAGGTGACAAGGTCAAGATGGTGGATGGAAACAGGATAGACAGGATACAGGAGTGGACAAAAACATAAAACCATCAAGTAAGATGTGCATGACGAGTAAACAAATGATTGTAGGTGGAAAAATAACAACTTAAAATGAGGAGTCCTTGGAGAGCCTTACAAATGGTTATAAAGCAATTCAATAATTGTTTAAATGGTTAAATTCATGTATTCATTAGTAAATAATTCAAACAAAACTGGATTTTTATATAAATAAATAAAAACAACAAATAATTTTTAAGATATACTATGTGCAATTTTCCTAAAAAACGTCGTCATACAAATGTAATCCCTCTCAGTCGTCACTTATGACCCACTCTGAGTGTGTTGCAGTTTATTTTTCTGGACTGACTCTGCCCTCTGCCTGTATTTTCATATTTTCTGTGCCAGCAACGATCCTTGGCAACGCAGCTGAGGCTGGGACTTTATAAAAAGGTAGCAACCAGGGGTCTCATTTATAAAACAATACCATCCAATAGTTGTTTATATGCATATTAACATGCTAACAGTATGCTGACATCTTAAAATGCTAAATGTGATGCTAAACCTACCATCTAATAGTTGTTCATATGCGTATTAACATGCTAACAGTATGCTAACATCTTAAGATGCTAAGGGTGATGCTAAACCTACCATCCAATAGTTGTTTATATGCGTATTAACATGCTAACAGTATGCTAACATCTTAAGATGCTAAAGGTGATGCTAAACCTACCATCTAATAGTTGTTCATATGCGTATTAACATGCTAACAGTATGCTAACATCTTAAGATGCTAAAGGTGAATCTAAACCTACCATCCAATAGTTGTTCATATGCGTATTAACATGCTAACAGTACGCTAACATCTAAGCTAAAATGCTAAACGCGCCAACACATATTTGACAATTTCTACAATCAGGCTTCCATCTCACCATCTGCGTCTCTGATTTTCCATCTCCAAAATGTTCATAGGCATGGGTCAAAGTGTCTCCTATCAAGTCTGTTTTTATACATCATAACTCTTGTGTGGGAAGTGGCGTACGCCTCTTTCAGGCCTTGTTATGTAAGTACACAATGTTTATAAATGAGACCCCAGGTGCCAGAGCATTTTTACATACTTCATATACTTAGCATAATACACATATTATTTTTATTTTACTAATGTTGAACACTGTAGCATAGCGCACATATTTTTATATCTTTAAATACTTATTTTCATTCTTCTGATTTCTACTTTAATATAATTCTCTTTGCTATATATCAGAGTGACTGTAACATATCACAATTTCCTCCTGGGGATCAACAAAGTATTTCTGATCTGATCTGATGCAGCACACATTAAGAACACTGAAATAACCTGCAAATATAGTAAAGCGAAAGGCCAAGTGGACAAAGCTTGTTCAAAACAAGAGTGAACCGGGGGTTGGCTTTCACTTCCCTTGGTGAGCACTGAAGGACGGACTCAAGAGTTGGCCTGTTTTCTGTTGGACAGGTAGGTGCAGGCAGTTAGCTTGCTAAGATACTGGCTTTTCCATTACAACAAATGTAATGTTACAAAAGCAGCTAGCATTAAAAGCGGTGTAAGGAGGAGGGGCCAAGTTTGAAAGCTGCGTTTACAAACAGTAACCAACAATTTCTGCATCGTATACCTTTAATGACCTGGAGAAATTAAAATTTTTCTAAGAATCAATTTAATAATAATGCATCTGAATTCACGAATAATTTAAACTACGTAGCTTTTAAATGGGAAAACAATTGTTTTTGGCTTTTTAATTAGCTGCCCCTCAACATATTTTGAGTACATGAGCCAGTTAAATTTGCTGATGAAGACCATGAGGTTTGGTTGAAAGGTCTGACAAAGCTAGTATGTTACCTTGTTGAGATAACTTTGTATGGCTTAGTTAGCGACGCTCTTTCAGTGCTCACCTGCATTAGTGAAAGCCAACATCAGATTCACTTTCATTTTGGAACAAGCTTTGCTGCTTGGTGCTTCGCTTGCGATATTTCTTTTTTTTTTTTTTTTTCCCCGGCACCATGTTCGTGATGTTTGAAGCTTCCTCTTGGATGCGTGCTGCTTATACATGTTACTACCTTTTCATAAAGTCCCGACCTCAACTGTGCATCGGTATTTGTTTGGGGCTACACACACTACAGCCCAGAGGTTGCAGCCAATAAACATCCTTACCTACATAGTACATCTTTAAGGGCCTCCCTTAGGTCATCAGAGCCAGCTCCATTTGCTAAAGACCATGAGTTAGGGTCAAAACCTCTTAAGGCTAACTTCTGAGCTCAGGTAATTTTGTTAATAGCAGGTTTAAAAGTGACAGTAGCCAAATTTCCGGGCCATTTTATATCAGTTAATAGTTTTATAACCATTTGTGAGGCTGCTTCAGTGGAAAGGGGGCAGGATTATGATGCTGGATGGACGGATGAATGACGCTGGGCGGCAGGTGTCTGTAGGGTGTGACAAGACTGCATGGAGAGCAGCTGATGGGTGCAGATGAAGATGAGGAGGGGGCAGATGGCAGAGCGACTGCGCCATGGGACAGCAACACACACGAGTGAACACACACTTGATGCGTCTTGACATCAGCAGTGGGGTGACTCATAGCCAGAGCAGCAACGTGTGTGCTCAGCAGGAGACAAACTTGATTTTGGACTTCAAGACGCAGCAACAGAAAGAACAGGGGGAGCGATGGGAGGCTCACTGAGAATTCAAGGAAAGGTCCTATCTGATTGGACGGTGAGGGTTGGTCAGGCCTGGGTCTTGGAAGGGAAGCTCAAAAGGTCCAGGACCAATCACACAGCTTGGGGGGACACATCCCACTCTCCCTACCTGGGGAGGCAGCGTCCCCATCCAGCAGGTTGTCGTCCTCGGTGGTGTGGAAGTCCATGATGACGCCGGCTCCATCCAGCAGCTCCTCGTCGCTGCTGGCGCTGGCGATGCTGTTGTAGCTGTTCCTGCAGTAGCCTCTGTGGTACAGCTGCTCCGACTCCATTTAGCAACGCGCCGGTGCCCTGGATGATAAGGAGGGAGGGAGGGAAGGAAGGAGGGGAGTGGTGGAGATATACACACCGTGTTGTGAAGATGCTAGATTATAGAGTCTACAAGGTGAAGGGGGTCTGTCAGGTACAGAGATGAGAAGGGTGTGTTGTTAATGTGCATACTAACACACAGGAAAACAGGACACACAGACAGTGACGCTGGGATGGAGAGATTTAAGTCAGATACACATTCATAGTCCAGCAAAAAATCATCGGCACACCACAGGAAACAGATTCCAGAGCTTGTTCTCAGACAACACAAACCTGAGCTCAAAGATAAATCATCTGGTCACATCCTGTTATACCCCATGACATTTGCCTTCACTGGGAAGCCAAGAGAACAATAGTGCCCAATGTCCTTTTTCCATGTAATTTTCAAAACTGTTAAAGTCAAGTAAAGTTAAAGTCTCAAAGACCCCCGTTTCCACCATGCGACACTGTGAACATCGCTCAGGAATGGCCCAAGGAATGTGACAAAGACCTCAAAGTGTCAACCTGACCTCCAAATTCCCCAGATCCCACTCTGAATGAGCATCTGTGGCACGTGCCGTTAACCCACCTAACAACCCACTGGACTAAATGGATCTGCCGCCAACGCACTGGTGCCAGACACCGCAGGACACTCCCAGAGATCCTGTGTCCATGCCTCGACAGGACAGAGCAAAGTCCGATCCAAGGAGGCCCCACCTTGGATCGGGGTACATCTGGGGTAGCGGCACATCACAAGAATCCTTGAGCAGATTGGGACCTGGGAAATTTAGAAGCCAGGTCGACACTTTGAACTTTTTGTCACGCTCCACAGGCTATTCCTGAGCAGTGTTTGCAGTGTGGCATGGTGCTTTTTTCTGCTGGGGGGCCACTGCCATTGGGGAGTACTGTTGCCTTGAGGGGGGGTACGTTGTCTGCAATGGTGTTTGAGTGGGTGGAACATGTCAGGTGGTATCCACTGTAGCTGCTGTAGTGTCGCTAACACTGGACAAGGACCAGGAATAAGTGAGGTAACAATAGCAACTTTATTCTGTTTGGCCTTCATGCATTCATCATACTGCAGAGTGTGGTGTTTTCAGGTGGTTGAACAAGTTGACTGTTTTGATATATGTATGTTTCAATGTCTGTGAGGGCGCTGTTTTTGATTTTTCTCAGGAACGTTGCCCCAGACGAGCAATTCGTAGAGGGTCATAGGCTCAGTCACTATTGTGTTACCTCATTCGGTGATAGATAGTGACGTAACAGACATTTATCAAAATGAAAATTTTCAAGATTATTAAACGTCTGGAAGCCTCTCACAGACCCTGCCCCTACTGCATATTAAGTCCTTCATTTCCAACATTAATCTTCTACTGTCTGTGTTGTGTTTTTAATTAACATCTCCAGTTTTAGCAATCCAGGTAAATTGCCTTTTATGTCCAAGAGTTCTCGGCTGACAAAAGGTGTCAACTGCCAATACAACTGGTAAAAATGACAGCACAGACACACAAATACAAATATGTAACTACGTCTTCAAGGTCCAGATAACCTTGAGAGATTAGAGAGACAGTCTGACAGGAATATTGGAGCGCACAGTGATGGAAGATAAAGTAAAACAAAGAAGAAATGAGGTGTGGAAGGAATGAGAGAGAAAGGATACAGATCATCCATTAGAGTTTAAGATGAATGTGGACTGTCAGAGATGGCCGGTCATGCCAGCGCTAAGGTGGAGTGATTGAGTGCTAATATCTGGACCACTTGACCAGAGATGCAAGAAGAAGAAGAAGAATACATTCGACCTGTGATTGCAGATTTCAAACCATCAATAAATCTACTGTGCTAGGGAGTCTAGCAGCTGATATAACAGTCAGTATCTCAGCTATGAAGCTGCTACTCTTCCCTCTTCCTAATTATTTTCCTTGAAATAACTATGTAATCTGGTACTAAATTCAAAGACAGCAGAGTGTTGGAATACACTATTATGTGCACACAATACAACATATATGAGGAATAAGTACCCAGTGATAAATACATCTCTTATTTGAGTTTGAATTGAGATTTGAACTTCTAAAAGATCCCTATTTTTAGTACTAGAGCTGCTTCAATAAATTGATTAGGTGTCAACTACTATCCTAAATTAACCGCCCACTAATCTGATAGTGAACTAATTGGTTTGAGCCAAGACAAGAAAAAAAAAATCTTCTCTGATTTCAGCTTCTTAAATGTGAATATTTTATGGTTTATTTTCCTCTCTATTAAAGTAAACTGAATATCTTTGGGTTGTGGACAAAACAAGACATTTATGAACATTATCTTTGGCTTTAGAGAACATTTAACGACTTTTTCCTGCACAATTTTCTGACATTTCATAGACCAAATAACTAATCTATTAATCGAGAAAATACTGACAGATTAGCAGACAATGTCCTCCTATTACTTTAATATTAAAGGTACTGTGGATTTAGATATTAAAACTTGTTTTTAGAAGTACAGTTGTTGTGGATAATACTTATCTGCTTTGTGATATTCTTCAGATTAGTTTTTTATTATATTCAAACCTTTATTTTCAGTGATGCCGAGCATGAACAAAGACATAAAGAAAAGAAAAATAAATAAGCAAACCTAAAATAAGTTCAAATAAACGCATAACCAATATGCAAACCAGTCAAAATAGAAATCATTCATCACAAAACAACAAACAATATAGAGCTAAGGGTTCAAAGGTAAAGGTACAAGGTAAGAAACATGCTATGGAAAAGATTTAAAGTTAAAAGCAAGGCAGAATATAGTTTTTAAGGAAGAAAAATTTAATTAGAGATCATTTTAATCTAAATAATGTAAACCACTGGGTGCTTAAAACTGGTATGAATTTAGTCGCAGTTTAACGACTGAAGTTTGTTTGCAATTTTGGAAATGCTATAGAGTTACATGTATTCATTAAAAGAGAATAAAGTAAGGGAATTCCTTTAAAATTGGACAGCATGTTGGTGATATTGCATATAGCTACGGTGGGAATGAGCTTTCTGGCTTTTTTACTTTTGTTTCTGTCAGATAAAATTTGAACATATTTGGCAGTGATGTTAAAATGTTCCATTCGCTGCACAGCCCAGTGGTGTATTTATAGCCTGAGGGATTAAATGTCACATGAACACCCTCTCCACAATGAGGATGATTATGAGAATAAAACTGCTGGACCAGAGAGAGCAGATCTGTGTCGACACGCAGCACCTCACCTTTGCTCAAACCTTGCCCCCGTGTGGAAGAAGCGGAAACTACACCCAACTCTGCGACCGCAAAGACGTGATCTCACATGATTCTCAAAAGGCAGAGAACGATGACAGTTAATGACTCCTGAAATTAAGAAGATAACCTGATGATAGTTAAAGGGCCATCAGCCTCAGGGAATGAGTGACGGAGTGATAAAGAAGAAGAGAAGAAGAGAGTTCGGAAGAAAGACATTTAATGTGCCCTGCTGCTGCAGTCTGACTGATCTTCACTAATCCGTCATGGTTTGACAGGCGACTCCTTATTCCTCTATATCTCTGTGAAAAAAGGCCTGTGCCTAATAGATTTCTAAGCCCCCTTCATATCGACCTGAATGGATTCGACGTAACTCTGCTTGATCTTGATTTTTCTCTCCTGGTGTGATGTGGACTTTGAAAAGTGACATTCAGGGAAAAAGGCCACAATGAAAAAGAAGTGGAGACAAAGAAAAGTTGGGGTCAGCTCCATTGATTAAGGACATGGATTCCTCTAAAAATGTGAAGAGTGCTTTTTTAACTAAAAGATGCTTTTATCTAGTGCAGACTGTAAGTGAACGACAAGGCCAGAGAACACAAAATGTAATTCAATAAGAGGTGAAGTACTTTTTTTTTTTTTTTTAAATGTAGTTTCAGGGTGAATGAGAAATTACGTTACTTGTAAAAGTTTCTAAACTTTCACAAACCTATCTTTGGCAGCTCTGTACTACAACTGGATGACTAACCTATTTCCATGGACAATTTGTCAGTCAGGCTCTACTTCTGATTTATTTAAAGGGAGAGTTCGATCCAAAATCAAAAATATATTTCTTAGCTATTACGTGCAGTGCTACTTATCGATCTAGACTGTTTTGGTGTCAGGTGCAGAGTGTTGGAGATATCAGCCTTAGAGACGTCTACCTTCTCTCAGCTTGCAGAGCTCACAGAGCAAAAAATAAATAAAACAAAATAAAACAAAACAAAAAACTCAACTTCAATGTCTCTTTCCAGAAATCATGACCTGATTACTCAAGATAATCCACAGACCTTGTTGTGAGCAGTTTCATGTAGGAACTATTTTCTGTCTACCGAACTACACCCACCAAATATATCACCACGCAGAAGAAAGCGTGCATCTACTGCTAGCTCACCTAGCACCACCGAGCTAGCTAACATTACCGCTCAGCCGGGGAGGATGCAATTAATGTCTACATCCTGCACTGCCACAAGCACGAAACTCTTGTTCATTAGCAGATGCACGTTTCCTTCTGCATGGTGATACAGTTGGCTCCAACTAGTGGTGTCCGTTTTGGTTATTTTTCTTCAGATAGCCTGACACCCATTAACCAGTAACTAACCCATGAGTTTTTAAGAAAAAAAAAATGCAAAAGACTTGAAATACAAGAGGCCTTTTCTATTAGTCCGACGTTTCATTAACTCAGGTTTAGCGCCTCATTTCAAGTATGCATTTAGAGATGGTTAACGGCATTAACATGCAGAGACACAGTGCCCACTGCCCACCCTCCTGTCATCACTTGTTAGCTAACGTTAGCCTTGTCCACTCTGCACTGCGCACCATCTGGTTCCGGTGGGATCTAGCTAGCTACCTATTTGGAGATTACTGCTGCTAACACTGTCCCACGGGAGAAACATGGTAGCCACTCTCCATATAGCGCCAGTGGGTAAGGCCTCATTTTGAGCGGCAAAACCTTTTAGCTCTTTTTAACTATGTTAGCACAACTAGCCGTGCTGACTCTGCTAACAGAGCTAACAATGCTAAAGGGGTTTTGCGGCTCAAATGCAGTCGCTTACTCGGGGTGGGGGTATGACCGGAGGGTGGACACAATGTTTCCAAAACCAACGTTCTTGGGTCGGGACGGCGTTACTCACAGTAATCACAGAATGAGTGACACTGCTAGCTAATGTTAGCTCCCACCAAACCCAGTTGGTGTGCAGTGCTGTGAACTGGAGTAAAATTAAGCTGTAGACCGACATGTACAACTGGTCAAAAATATTCTTGGCTTGTAACCGATTAATGGTTAAACATTGACACCAAAATAATCTAGACTCATGAATAGCACTACAGATATGAAAAAAAAATATATAGAGTCCCTTTAATATTTAAAAACGCCCTGCAACAGCGTCAACCCGTTCCCTTTAGATGTGTGGTGTTGCAGTGAAAGTCACTCTCCACTGACAAACACATCCAGACACTTTGTTATGACAGTGCTACCACATCACAGCACAAGCTATCATGAACAAAAGCCTTCTGCAAACGCCAACAGTGAAACTGAAGACCGCTAATCCTCTCTGGCACAAACTCTATAATGTGAGGAAAAGATGGAAGAGAAACTTTCCCTGCGTCAACAATCGCACTGATTCACCATGAGACAGGACTTCCCTGTGAGCCATATCGAATCAGTGTGGCCAGGAAATTCAATTCAGCTTGTTTGCGGAGAATGTCAGGGCGGAGATCGGCTAGGTGAGCCCGTGTGGTGTCGCTTTTTGTCGCTGATGATTTCGAGAATACCCACTTTATCACACTAAACTTTCTTTGCCTTCTCCAACTATTTTGTTTGGATTAAACTAAAAAGCTTTTGTGGCTTAGTTTGAACACACACTTGAGCTCAGCAGAGGTGCTGATTCATGCAGGAGGATGAAGCAAAGAGAGAGTATAAAATGCATGTTAAGGTTTGCAATTATCTTCTCAGACAGACGGTTCTGGTATCAGATGAACTGCTGAGCCTCTTAATGATGGTCTGCTTTAATTAGACACGCCATCTTTTGTCCTATTTCTCTCTGCTGGTGACACTTGATAGCTATAATTATGACAGCCTGCAGCACAGTCGTTCGTGTTTCCCTTCATTCTTTGCAACAGTCATCAAAACAGTAATTACACCATGGAGACCACAGTGTGTTGATTATTGAGCAGCTACAACCCCACAAGTCAGATTTCATTTTGCTGTTTGAGGACGTGGATAAGCTGAGGAGAGGGAGGAGTGTGTGTGGCAGTCGATAACAGCGGCATAATCAACGGCGAGGGAACAAAACGTTGCTGATGTTACACAACTAGTTGAGCAGCGAGAGGGCCGTTATCTTCCTCCGGCTGGTCACTATGGAGGTGTTGCCCAGGCGACTGTTGCTGGGATGTGACTCAGCGTTTTGCCTTCCCTTCTAACCGACAGGCTCACACCTCCTCCGTAGATGGGGCCGATAAGTTGACACGCATCCTTCAAAAGGCAGCGGGCAATCGATATATGGATCGCTTTGTAGCAAAACATCCAGCGTAGCAGATCCAACACAACAGGGAGCTTTCACTCCTCGCAATTAAGAGCACTTCAACAACATGCAGCACTGACTAACTGCTCAAGTTGTGCCTGTAATGTCAATGTGGGAACATAATACACAGGAAAACATGCAAAGAACTCTCTCTTCACTATTAATGTGGCACATTATAAGATGTAATTACAGCTTTCAACTTAGAATTCATCTGTTATCTTTTCATTAAATCATTTAGTTGACATCATGTGCGCCTGCACATCAAGTAAACTCAATTAAATAATCAGTCAATGATATGCTGTTGTCTTCAGAGGAGAGAAAAACAAAAAACAAAGGCTCGATTGAAGACAGAAGAAGTTCCTACTTTTACAAAATGAATGCTAAAATATGAATAATACATGTCCTATCTGGCCCTGCAGCGAAACTTAAAGAAATGCAGCCATTCAAGAAATCCTCCAGTGAGGGTGTGCGATCAATGAGGCTTTGTCAGATATCAATTTCATCCAGCCCACGCCAGTCTGAGAATAATATTTTACTATGGAGACAGCAGCGGATGAATCCTAGAATTTAGAAAAGGGAGTCTGATTAAAATCTATATCCAGTCTGGGTGAAAAATCTTCTGTAGGACCCTGATTTCCCAAGTTTTTGTGTCTAAGTGACGAACACACCGTCAATTTACGTCCACTGAAAGTGTTTGTTTTTGCCACTGACAGGCTCAGATTGTTAATTTAAGTGTCTAACAACCGTAAGGAAAGGATCCCTACAGAGATAGACCTTGTTGTTAAAGAGTAATGTCCTTTTTGTTTAACCAGAAACGGCCCTGAAATCGCTATCGCCAAACCCACCAGACTCCATTTAAAAAAACAGTGATTTTATCCCTGTAAAATACACTTTATTCAAAGACGAGAGAAATAAAATAAAACTCACAAAAGCCATCTTGGTTCGTCTTTCCACTGTTTCAATGAACATCAACTGAAGTTTGGCAAAAATAAACCTATAATTTACCCAGTTAGATGTGAAAATATGCTCTTTCTATACATGCTAAAATGACCGTTTTTTTAAATGGAGTCTGGTGGCTTTGCTGGTAGTGATTTCAGGGTTGTTTTTGATGAAACAAAAAGGATCTTACTCTTTAACATAAAGGTCTATCTCTGTAGGGATCCTTTTCATAATGTTGTCAGACACTTAAACAACAATCTGAGCCTGTCAGTGGCAAAAACAAACACTTTCAGAGGACGTAAATTGAGGGTACAAATGTCTCAAGTGGTTAAATTGCAGCCTGTTTCATAGCTGCAGCCCTGTCGCTCAATACTGTACCAATTTCAAAAGTCCAGGCTGATGCTTTCATCTGACAAATATACGGAGGTTAAAGTCAAGACAAGTTATTTAGTAAGACTCAAAAACAGTTCCCTTCGCCTACATGTGTAATCTGACCTTTCACTTCCATGATGAATAACATAAGAGTAGGTGATCTTACACACTGACAGGAGCAGACAGAGATAAACACTCAGATGAGCCGTCACGACTGTCTGACTGTGAATGAAACTCTAAGGTCATGCTTAACGAAATGACGACAAACACTCCAGACAGAAGTAACACAATCAGGGGCGCTGATTAAACCAACAGCCGTGGCAAATCAAATAAGGAGTGTTGCAGTGCCTTTGGTTTGACCTGTCTGTAACTGCTGGGTGGAAAAAGTAAGCCACTGCCATGTGCTCTTGATTCTGGCGTGAGAGGACGGCCAGGTAATCATAAATCATAAATTGAATACCAGAACAGTGATGGAGTGAAAAGGTAACAGCGGCTGGATAAATGTTAACCTGAGTTTATGTCTAACATGAACATTGTTTGTACTGTCGGGGACATCTTGTACAGTCTTGGTTAGTGAGTAGAGCTGTGTGAAACTGAATTAAATTAATGTAAAAGTGGATGTTCATCATGATCAGGCTCACAACTACTCACACTCATACAAGGTATCTGTCGTTGTGTTTCAATTTTCCCACAAATATGACAGCTTAAAAAAATCATCTTTAATATCCATGTTAGTTTGAAATGACACTCAAAATCCCAGCATCCCAGCTCACCCTACACAAGCAGACCCCCCTGACCTCAATATTTTTGACATCTTGTCTACTAGTGCTGAAATGTTTAGTCAGTTGACAAAGAATTTATATTAATTTTGATATTAACGATAAAAATCATTCAATAAGCAAAGATGACAAGCATTTGCTGGTTCCAGCTTCTTCTATGTGAGTGTTTGCTTCATTTATCTAGTTTTTATTATTGTGAAATTATCATTTAGTCTATGAAATGTATGAAAATGGTGAAAAACTTTTCAATTTCAATATTTCATATCATATTTAAATAACTTTATTTATCCAAAACAGGTCCAATGCTCAAAGATATTTACTGTAATAGAAGAGTAAAAAACTGGGGCTGCAACCAACAATAATTTTCATTATCAATTAACCTGCTAATTATTTTCACCATTAATTGATTAATCGTTAAGTCTATGAATTTTTTTGGTATTCTTTGTTTGTGTCTTGTAGTTTTTATTCTGTGTCCTCAATATTTCACTTTGTCCTTATTTTTGTTGTATGTCTCTGTCTTATTTTGTGTAATCTCTTTTGTCTGCTTAAAAAAAAGTCTATGAAATTTAAAAAGAAAAAAGTGAAAATGCTCATCACATATTCCCAGAACTCAAAGTGATGTCCTCAAAATGCTTCTTTTGTCCAACAAACTGTCCAAAACCCAGACTATTTTGCATTTTCTACATCATACATCACTTACTGTAGTAAACGACAAAGAAAAGCAGCAAATTCTCACAATTTTGCTTGAAAAATGACTGAAACAATTAATTTATTATCAGAATAGTTGGCAATTAATGTTCTTTCGACTGACTAATCGTTGCCGCTCTACAGAAAACCAGCAAATATGAACTTTTAAAAGGTTGTAAACAGTAAGTTTCTGATTTTTTGCCTCCAAAATAACTTACAAATTAATCAACTTTGACGTAAGCTGCAGAGTAATTTTCCGTCGATTGAATAGTAAATGTAAATGTGCACGATGTAGGAAAGATATTTTTGTGCCATTTTCACCTGGCATTAAAAAATCAGCCAAGATAAAACTTTTAGAAAAAAAAAAAAACCCCTCAATATTAGAAAAGTAAATAAATATAGTATACTCAAACCCAACTTCTAACACTTGTATGTCTCTGTCTTATTTTGTGTAATCTCTTTTATCTGCTTATAGAAAATAGTGTATAAAATTTAAAAAAAAAAGGAAGATGCTCACCACAAATTCCCAGAAATCAAAGTGATGTCCTCAAAATGCTTCTTTTGTCCATTCAACTTTCAAAACCCAAAGACTATTTTGCATTTTCTCCATCATACATCACTTGCTTTAATAAATGACAAATAAAAGCAGCAAATTAGAACCAGCAAATATTTGACATTTTTGCATGAATTCATTATCAGAATAGTTGCCGATTAATGTTCTTTCAATGGACTGAACGACTTATAGTTGCAGCTCTAAAGAATACTAAGAAAAATTAACTTTTAATAAGTTGTAACTAGTGAATAATTGTGTGTCGATTGAATAATAAATGTAAATGTGCATGATGTAGGAAAGATATTTTGTGCCACTTTCACCTGGCATTAAAAAATCAGCCTGGGGAAATATTAATAATTATGTGTAGGGTTCTTTTAGACAAGAAAAACTCAATATTAAAACTACCACAGTAAATATAGTAAGCATTAAAAAGCCTAACTTTTGACATTAAGTTATACCCTATACATTGAGCTAAAGGGTGTGCTGAGGAAATTTTAGTCTGATAAACTTACATGCCTGAATCTGTAGGAAAGAGAACAGCCTTCACAAGCACAAGACCGATTTGATTTTCACTGCTAATGCTGAAAACCAAGCATGACACAGCCAGCATGGCCATAAAAACCCAGTCTGTTCCAGCACAGGCTCAGCTGTTAGCCGTGCAAGCTTTAACGTTACATCTGCATTTCATGGTGAATATATCCACACTAACACACATCAAATGGAGACTGTTTTTTTCATGCAGTCGTTGGGTTGTGTAGCTTCAGTTTCCCATAGCATCCAGCCAAAGGCCTGAGTCCACCAAAGCGGCAATTTATCCACAGAATACATCCACAAGCTGACGGTGCATTCACACTGACTGCACAGCACCGACACCGAGCTAACAAGCTAGCCTCCACGCTAGCTGGAGACCAAGCTAGCACCTGTTCAGGCACAGAGAAGGATGTGAAATCAACCTGCGAGTTCACATCATCAGACAGCGAGAGGAGGATGGATGGATGGCCTCGGACGGTGAAACACACACACTCACACACACATCTTTATTCTCCAAGCTAACCGACACAGACGTTAATAAAACGCAACGTACCTTCCTGATGCCTCGATTCCAGCTCGGACACGAAAATTCATCCTTTGACCTGGAGTTGAAACGAGGATTTTTGGGGTTTTCCTACACGAGTGGATTTGACATTCTCCTCATCATGATGGTGTTTTCTTTTTTCAGTCCCATTCCTGTGTCAGTGACGTTCACTTCCTGTTTCCCATCCCAGCAGCAGCAGCAGCAGCAGCAGCAGCAGCAGCAGCAGCAGCAGCAGCAGCAGCGGCTCCCACCCACAGTCTCTGTGATGGTACCACAGGCAGGAAGGAGAACATCTGATCAATAATTCATCACTCACTGGAAATCAAACGGCTGGCATTAAAGAAAACACATAATGGAGTCAGCAACTAGAAATGATAACCAGTCTTGCTGCATGGCTCTATGCAATGGGCTGTGATAAGTATACAGATCCTTTACTTGAGTAAAAGTAGTGTAGAAATACTCTATTACAAGCAAAAGTCCTGCTTTTAAGATTTCACTTAAGTCAGGGGTGTCAAACATATGGCCCGGGGGCTAGAACAGGCCCGCCAAAGGGTCCAATCCGGCCCATGAGATGACTACGCATACCTCATTTTAATACAGCTGTGGAGGCTAAGGCCTTGTTTACACCGATACCGATACAAATAAAACCAGATTTTTATTCATCCCGTATAAAAAAAATTCCGGGTTTACACAATCAGTTGTGAAAACGATATCCCTGTTTACACGAAAACGCAAAAACGGAAGCTTTTGGCTACAACTAGCATGCTAGGCCAGTAGGTGGCGATACGCCATGTGTCAAACACCACAGAAGAACGTTCTGCGCATGCACAGTGATTTGTTTTCCTCTTGGCACTTGTGATAAAATAAAAAAGCTAAAGAACGTTTTAACCTTATGTAGTGTAGTTAGCTGCTATTCACTTACTAATATTGGGCACAGCAGATGTCTTTGTGCACCGATGTAGCGGTGATGTTGATGCAGCAGTGCTAAGTTCATTTGTAAGCTCGTAAGTAGTCCCAAAAGTGCTAACAATATCCGCCATTGTTGTGGTTACCGGGCGCCTAATGGGCATGTGCGAACTGGGTTGCAACGTCATCGTTTTCCAAAATCTCCGTCTATCCTGTTTACACGTTTCCACAGAAACGGATATCTTTAAAAACTTTCACTTTGGCAGCCGTTTTTGAAAATTTCCGTTTTCATCAAGAAAAATGCGGGTTACGTGTAAATGACAGGTGCAAACGCAAAGATAAATACTACGTGTAAATGACAGGTGCAAACGCAAAGATAAATACACGTTTTCAGAAATATACGGAACCGTAAAACAGGCCCTAAGAGGTGTCAGGTAGGGATGCACACAATTATGCCTGGTTCACACTACACGACATTTCTGTCCATTCCGATAGTCACCATGTCAGATTAGGCGATTGTGGAGTCTTAAAATCATGCTGAGACCTGGCCGACAGACTACTCCTTGGTCCACACCAATTATCCCTGGTCGTCTTTCATGATGTGTGTGATGTCATCGGGTTATTCTTGTCCTATTTTTATTACTTTTACTATTATTTCAGTCACTGTGTGTGTTCCTGTGCCAGCCGAAATGTTGTTGTAGTAGCGTTAAAAAGCGCCAGCAGATGGCAGCAGCTACATTTGAAGTACCATATGCAAACATGCAAGTCACTGAAACCTCCACAACAAGTTCCTGTAAATGTTTCACGATAAAATCCTGTTTAGAAAATGAAGCGATTCTCTCAACCAAGGTTATAAGGGGCTTTTAATTTGAAACAAATTCAGGAAGTGTTGAGTTTGAAATGATGGCGCCATGCATTAACTTTATCAAGGCAACGGGAGCGGATAAAAAGTAAAAAGTTAAAGTCTGTTTCAAATGAAGCTGGTAGCCTCTGATGTTGTGGTGAGTAAAAGCCCCACCACTATTTTTTAATCTTCTAACTTTATGTCCGTCTCCATTATGAGGACGTAACATTGTTTGCTAGCTTGATGCTAATGGCAGTATACTCACTAGGTTGACAAAGTGTCTCTGCTGTTTCACACAATCATTTTTCCCTTTTTGCTGTGTTGTGGTAACATCCCTAGAGGAAATATCTAAAAGCCTGGGCTGTTGTTGCCATACAGTTGTCTATGGCAGCAGATCACTCTGTGTTTCTATTGGTCAAAGTGACGGCTGTGACGGGAAAAGTTGTGAGAACAAATTTTTCTCATTATTCTGAGATGAAATCTCATTAATTCAGAAAAACAAGATAAGATTTTTTAAAATTAAATCGTTTCTCATAATTGTGAAATAATAATCTCATTAATTCAGGAAAAAATAGCAGACTTTTTTTTTTTTAAACCATAAAATCCTTTTTCAGAATTCTGAGATAATTTTTTAAGAGAACAAAAGTAGGAGATTATTATCTCCTTAATTCAGAAAACCAGCAGATTCTTTTTCATGAAAACCTTTCTCATAATTCTGACATAATGATCATGTTACTTCAGAAAAAAAAACAGCAGATTTTTTATGGACACTCCTCTCAGAATTCTGAAATAATAATCTCATTAATATAGAAAAAAAGAGCAGATTTTTTTCCATAAAAACCTTTGACAGAATTCTGAGATGACAATCATGTTCATTCAGAGAAACATAATATGTTCTGTACGACATCTATTGCACGTCTGTCCGTCCTGGAAGCGGGATCCCTCCTCAGTTGCTCTTCCTGAGGTTTCTACCATTTTTTCCCCCGTTAAAGGGTTTTTTTTGGGGGGAGTTTTTCCTTATCCGCTGTGAGGGTCCTAAGGACAGAGGGATGTTGTATGCGGTAAAGCCCTGTGAGGCAAATTGTGATTTGTGATACTGGGCTTTATAAATAAAATTGATTGATTGATTTTTTTCCATGAAAACTTTTCTCAGAATTCTGAGATAATCTCATTCATACAGATAAACAGGGCAAAAAACATTTTTCTGAAGTGAATGCATTACGCTTCTGAACAAAAGTATTAATCGTAAAATACAACTGTAGTTGTCAGATAAATGTCATGGAGTTAGAAGTACAATATTTCCCTCTCTGGAATACAAGTAACCTGGAAATCCAGATGCCCCGCCCCTAGTAAATTTGAATTTGCTGGCTAGAGTACAAGTACAAAGTGGCACAAAACTATTACTATAGTACTGAAATACTCAAGTAAACTAAAAGTACATGGACACCACACACTGTAAAAATACTCCATCACAAGCAGAGTTGGAAAGTAACTACATATATTTACTCAAGTACTGTACTTAGGTTCAATTTTGAGGTACTTGTACCTTACTTGATGATAATTTGTGGGGTATTGCCAAAAGTATTCATTCATTTTCCAGAACCGCTTATCCTGTTAGGGGTCGCGGGGGTGCTGGAGCCTATCCCAGCTGACATTGGGTGAGAGGCGAGGTGCATCCTGGACAGGTCACCAGACTATCACAGGGCTGACACATAGAGACAGACAACCATTCACACTCACATTCACACCTACGGACAATTTAGAGTCATCAATTAACCTGCATGTCTTTGGACTGTTGGAGGAAGCTGGAGTACCTGGAGAAAACCCATGAAGGAGTTCGAACCAGGAACCCTCTTGCTGTGAGGCAACAGTGCTAACCACTGTACTGCTGTGCCGTCCATTTCATTTATTTTTTTACCTAATACTTTTCATTCTGTTTCTTCATATCTGAATTTAAGCATGGAGGGATTTCTTTGTGATTTCAGGATATGTCGAGCAATGACATGACCAGTTTCTGGGCCCCACTGGAGAGATTAAGCATTCCATACAGTCATGTGTTACCATCAAGCAACAGGGAGAAAATTAACAATGCATTTTTACTGGAAACAGAAGAAAAACAAACCACATGAAGAAGATGTTTTCCAGATGTTTGAGTTTATAATCTTTCAGTAGTAACTGATTAATTTCATTACAGAAATGTTACAGGTTAATGTATACATGTCCATTCCGTACAACAGATAAATTTACATCAGTAATTTACCAGCAACTGCCCAACAGCACCATCTACTGACCAGTATGAGTACCATCATGTACAGACTCACATGGTCAGAGAGCTGATATTCTTGATTGTGAGTGAGCTTTACTTCCCGGGAATGAGATTATCTACTGCAAAGATGACAAGATGACTCAACCAGAGGTTCAACCAGAGAAGCAGAGAAAACAGAAAAAAAGAGATGGCTGACTTCCACTTTTGCCACCACTACTCCATGTTTGCATGGCGCTGATATTTATTCATTAACAGCATCATTTGACAAGAATGTCTTGTTTCTTTTCACGTTTCCATCATCACATTTCTGATTATAAACAACCTGACTTTGAACTTTGCACTTCTCTTGTGGTCAAGTCTTCTCCAGACTCTTATAGAAACCAGTGTCTCTGCGGTGCTGTTGGACTGGCATGTTCCTTCTGGTGCTGCTGACCTTCCCCAGGTTGATCTCTACCAGCACCATGCCCGGCTTCTCCCCTCCACAGTCCCCCAGCACCTCACCCCAGGGGTCCACCACCAGGGTGTGGCCGTACGAAGAGCGCTTCTCTGTGTGCCGACCGACCTGCGCTGCCGCAATGACAAAACACTGGTTCTCGATTGCCCGTGCACGGAGTAACACCTGGGAATAGATACATGAAGTTTATATTTGACAGTGTTTAGGCCTGAGTAATCCAGCGAACAATAAACTGTCTTATCATGACTCATCGCACCTCCCAGTGGGCAGCTCCGGTTGCTACAGTGAAGGCTGATGGGTATGTCAGAATCTCGGCCCCATGTCTTTGCAGAGCCAGAGATAACTCAGGGAATCTCAGGTCGTAGCAGATGCCCTGGCCGACCTGTGGCAACAATATAAAAGTGGTCAGAACAAAGACAGAAGCAAACAGATCGTAATGCTGAAGGGATAGTTTGGATCTTTTGAAGTGGGGTTGTATGAGGTACTTATCCATAGTCAGACTGGAGTACCACTGTGGAAGCTAAGCAATATACTGCTGTGGACGGGGGCTTTAGCAAATCGATTTTAGCTACCTAAGATAAACTCCACAAAAAAAGCAAGAACTGTTTGAATGTATGCTATATTGAGATTATTTTCATGGCCTTACCTTGCCATCAGACAGCCCTGTTAACTGCTTAAGTTCCCCATCTAAGCTCTTGTCAAAGCCACCAGACTCCATTGAGAAAAACAGTAATTTTAGCTCGCTAAACAAACACAGCAGCTGCTGGTCTACCGCTGCCTCGATCAGTTAGTTTGTTTGTGTTATTGTGTGACTTCGGTGAATTAATTAGTCCTTTAAAACACAAAAGTCACACAATGACAGAAAAAAAACTAACTGATGGAGGCAGCTGTAAACCAGCAGTGTCTGCATTCAACTGTGTTAAATTACTGTTTTTCTCAATGTAGTCTGGCTTTAACAAGAGCGATATAATGGCTTCAGTTCCCTGCTGTCTGACGGCAAGGTAAAGCCATGAAAATATTCTAAATATAGCGTACAACTGATGTAAATTTTTTTAAGTGGGACTATTTTAAAAAATCTGTTGTGTTTCTGACCCGTCCACAGCAGTACATTAGCTTAGCTTCAGTGTCTGTACTCCTTTCTGCTTCTCCAAACTGGGGGCATGCCGACACTGACTACAGATAAGTATCTCATACAACGCAACTTAACAAAATATCCAAACTATCCCTTTAAACTACAGTTTGGAAGCTCAAAATGGATCCAAAGTATGCCCGAAACACCTTCTCAAATAAATTCCATGATATTAAATAAAAATTGCCTTTTTGTTTGTCCAAATTTTTGAAATCTCCTACTGTATCTTACAATGAAAACAGTTCAAGCCTACAAGCTAAAGCTTACAAGCACTGATTTAAATACGTGTTTCTCTTCAGTATACTCAGCCCAAACCTGACAGATAAATACAGTACATGTCAAGATAAATTTGTCCCATGGACTGTTGGGAGTATCTCAAATGACTGCTGGCCTATTTCGGAGATACTGCATTAAGGTTTCATTCCTTAACTTATGTGCATTTACAGTAATTCTTGTGATACTATTATCTTGACAAATACACCTCAGTATTTGGTATTAAACTAGTATATAGTGGTTTTCGTCATGGGTATGTGACACGTCAAGTGAGCACTGGTCTTCTTGTAGCACCAAGTCCATGAACAAATTTCATGATGAGAGCCGTTCTTTATAGAGGGGTCTCAGCTTGGAGTGTGCCCCCTACCAGCATTAGACCAATTAATAATAGATACTCCTTTTTTATAATATATTTGTTAATATCTTTTTAATGTTGTTTTGTGAGTGGACCCCAGGAAGACAAGCAACCACTTTGTAGAAGCTAATGGGGATCCAAATAAAGAATGAAGAATCTCATAAACTGACACCTTGCCGATGGGAGTTTGGACCGGAAGCATGAGGGAGGGTCCAGGGATGGTGAAGCCACTTTCCTTAAGGGATATGCCTTTTTCTGGCAGCTCCACATCAAACAAATGGGACTTCCTGTAGACTGAAACGATGTCACCTATAGATGAAATGACAGTGTGTCAGTACTTGTACCAAAAGGAATCATCAAGTGGAAAACACGGACTGTGGGTTTCCTTTAAATTAGTTGGGATCATGTGTTTCTGTATCTGCTTGGGAGTGAGAGAGATTGTTCTACCTTTATCGTTAATTATGATGTGACTGTTGTAGATTCGTCTGTCAGACTCCCAGTCATGTCCCCGTTCATGAAATCCTCCAAGAGACAGCCACACTTCCAACTTCCTGGGAGAAGGAGAGGTTAAAACACACCTGTATTAATCCTAAACAAGCACCATTAATTCACATCTAGTACTGTAGTCGAAGGTTGCAGTAGCTGCCTGCTGATGGATTCAGAGTATTACCAGCTGAACCCAGGCTGGTTCCCCTTGCTCCAGATAATACAGCATACAAGGTCTCTTTCTTTCATTTGTTCATGGTCATGAAGCTATGCGTATATTTTGCCTCAAGACAAGCTGAAGAAACAGGAAGCAAAACAGTGTTGGCTCTGTGTCTTTCTTCATCTCATGTACAAACATGTTTTGCTTGAATAGAGCCAAGACTCGTCTGTATCAGCATCTTGTTCTCAGCCAGCAGCCCACTGAGGAATATCTTCCAGTAGTGCAGGACTTAAAATACTTTTTTTTCTTCTTTTTTTTTACCAACGTGGGAAGCAGAGCACAATACCTAGAACACCTAGAACAAAGCAAAAAGTGGGACCTCTTTCAATGTTTCCTAGGACCTGGAAAAAACATTTTTGTCTACCTGGCCAGCTGACTGTATCGTGAGATCGTGTCTCCTGTCAGGCTCTCAGACAGCGACAATGTCTCCTCTCGACTGGACCCGATGTAGTCGAAGTTCTCGGGCAGGAAGACCATGCTGGCCCCTCGCTCCTTGGCTTCATCCACCAGCTGTTTACAGGCAGAGAAGTTGGCCTCTTTGTTCGGGGTGACTGTCAGCTGACACACTGCAGCCACTGGGTGAGGTGAAGTCGACATCCTGCATGGAGAAGAGGTTGGTATTATGTCCAGTGTGCAGAAGCTGCATGCGGGGCAAAGATGTCAGGACAAGCAGGGTTGATCATTAACTGCACTAGTTAGTCTGTTATATATTCATTGAATTATACTGTACAGCTGTGGTGATCTATGAACCTCATCTAAACGCAATATCTGAAATAAACTCTATGAACTCTATTCATGCTCTGACTTCCATCCTCCATCTCTCTAACTTTCCTTCCCAAAAAACATTTAAATAACAAAATACAAGTGTAGTCTTTATCATTAGCTCTTGTTTAGAGGACCAGATGTCAGAAGAAGAGGCATACCTGTTTTGCAGCTTGATCTGATGTCTCCAGGCTGGCAGAGAGGCCAAAAACTTTGCAGATGTTGCCAAAATGCACCTCACCGTGAACATTGGTCAAAGTAACCTGGACAAAGTGTCACTGTCCTTTTTTTTAGTCCATGTTAGCAGCTTAGTTGTGGTTAGTGTGCAGCAGGAAGGATCGGAGAGCTACTTTCTTCTTCTCTGTTGTTTATCTAAGGATTACAACCAGCATTAAGGCACACCACCTCCACCTGCTGGAGAGGCTTTGTTCCTGTCGACAACTTAATGTTAGAACATCTAGTGTGGAGCGTTGAGATTTACTTTTGTGTTGATTGAAATATATTCATATAGAGTAAGAAAGAAAAAAATAATGTGCTTATTCCTGGATCGAACCCAGGTTGGGGGGGCTTGAAACCTTTGGGATGGTGAAGCCCCTCCTGTTGGAATTTGCATGTTCTCCCCGTGTCAGCATGGGTTTTCTCCAGGTGCTCTGGTTTCCTCCCACAGTCCAAAGACATGCAGGTTAACTGATGACAGACAACCATTCACACTCACATTCACACCTACGGACAGGTGTGAATGTGAGTGTGAATGGTTGTCTGTCTCTATGTGTCAGCCCTGTGATAGTCTGGTGACCTGTCCAGGGTGAACCCTGCCTCTCACCCAATGTCAGCTGAGATAGGCTCCAGTCTCCCCGGGGCCCCCAACAGGATAAGTGGTTACGGAAACGAATGAATAAGAGTGAACTTGGGGTTCATATAAAATAATAAGATTAATACATAAAATAAATCAAAACATTCAGCAGTTCAGATGATTATCTTAAATATTTTTCATTAAGAGTCAGTTGTTTGGATGTACTTGTCTATATAACACGTTTTCTGTTGTAGAATTTACTTTAATGGATATAAAATATTGCCAAATTGGCAAAACACATTATGTATACATGTAAAAATATTTAAAAGGCACATGTCTAAATACTAGTGAAAATGCATCCTACATGTTATTTAATAAATAATTAACTAAATTTAATAAATTAATTATGTAATTATTTATTAATTAAATAAATAATTGACAGTCTTTATCTACAGTTTAAAAACGACATGATGTTGACAGTCTTCAAAAACAAACAAACAAAAAATGGCACAATATTGACTGCAAAATTTTATGGGAAAAAACTTGAAGTCACAGGTTCGAGTCCGACCCGTGGCCTTCACTGTGTGTCACCCCCTCTGCTCTCTACTCCGGCTAAACTGGACTGTATTTCCACACAGGCGCTCGCACGGACCAGCCCTCTACATCCTGCCCGGGGTCCTTCTCAGCAACACCCTTCCAAGATGGCAGCCAACAGTAGCAGCACGGGTAGCAAATCCAGCAACACCGCCGGTGGGAAACAGTCTGGCCCGTCAGCCGAACAGGTACCGTCACCTCCACCTCGGGCTGCTTTAGTCGGTACACTCGCCGCCGTTAGTGGTCGGTCGTGTCCGGTGAAGCTAAAGCCGCTAATCTGACTCATAGCTAGCTAATGCTAACTTTAGCTTCCCCATCGCCATCCTCCGGCCGTCATTCTGCTTTCTCACCACAAAACGTTACAGCACAGTGAGCCACAGTGAAGCTGTACATGTTATTTACACCTAGAGTTTAGAGTTTGTCATTGGTTTGTGCTTCTAATAAACACTTTAATAGGGTTTAGGTGCATTTAACATTTAGCACACGCCTTTAAAGGCATGGTGTGCTTTGGTGATAGCCTAGCTGCAGTTACAGTGTGAGAAGCTATTTTTATCACTGAAGACCACCCAACCCTGTAACAGTAGTAGTGCCTCTATGTAATATTAAATTAAAAATCAGAGTGTCTACAGGTCCTTTAAAAGTCTTTAAATCTCTTAAGTTCAATGTAACAAGAATAAGGCCCTAAAAGTCATTAAATGGTCTTAAATTTGAAATTGTGAGGTCTTGACCACTTCAAACATTTCATGTAATATCATTTATCCATCCAATATACAGTATGCTTTTTTTCTATTGATTAATAAATTCATCTTTAGTCTCAGACAACATTAAAATGGCCCCAGTTCCCTGATTTCCCAACCAACAGTTCAAAAACAGAGATACTACATGTATTATTATCAAAGACTTAAATAAAACCAGTACTTGATCATTCTGAGATGCTGGAAAACGTGATTTTTTTTGTTGTTGGCATTTTTGATTTTTGTCATTTTTCAGACAGCTTGTTTTGTCAGAGCAACAGTCAATAACCCAAACATTTACAGTGACATGATGTACAGAAAATTAGTAAATCCTAACATTTTAAAGGATGAAACTGGTGCATATTTTAGTGTTTTTGCTCTAATAATAGTAATATAGTAATAAAATTATTTAAAGGAGAAGTCAGTTACCAGAATTCTTGCTGATTAATCTGTCGACCAACTAATTGATTTATTATTACTAATCATTTCAGCTCTAGTTCTAGTAAGTAAGCAAGTAAAATGTATTTATAAAGCGCTTTTCACAGACAGGTCAAAAAGTGCTTCACAAGGGCAATACACAACAAGAAAGAAATTATAGAGACATGTAGTTAAAAGTGCACAACTAGCAAAACTATTCGTACACACAAAATAAAAAGAAGAATTCACACTATACTACAACAATCCAAAAAATTTGTCCAACCCTGGTACATACAAGTTACCCAAATGCCTGTCAGAACAGGTGTGTCTTTAGCTGGCTTTTATAAGAAACCACAGAGTCAAAAATGTAGGTGCTAGGCTGCAAAAGCTCAATCACTATGTGTCGTAAGGCGAGTGCGAGGGACAGACAATAAATGTAGTGTATTTGATCGTAGAGAGCGAGCTGAAGAATACAGGTGAAGTAGTAGTAATACAGCCACATAAGAGGGAGCCTGACTGTGTAATGCTTTGTAAGTAAGAATGACAATTTTGAACTGGATCCTAAACTCAACATGATCATATATGAGTAAAATCTTAAACTGCAAAGTAATATGTATCTATAGCTGTCGGATAAATGGGTTAAAGGTGTAATGTTTGCCTCTAAAATGTGGTAAATTAGAAGTATTACGTAGCATAAAATGTTGATACTCAAATAATGTAAAAGTAAATGTGTGTAATTGCACTCAGTTACTTTACACTACTGTGTCAGACAGTGTTTATTATCCCTGGGAATCTGAAGTCAGAGTGGAAGATCTTAGTTTGCGTCCAAATCTGACAGTACAGTGCTGCTGCAGCTAATTTCTATCACAACTTACGAGTCCATTTTTCTGATCAACAGCCATAAATTTAAACTAGTTAATTAATAAAGACACACAATGAAGTGTAAGTAGTAACTGTGACAATCACAACTGGAATCGTTTCAACACAGCGCTGAGAAAAACTAAGATTATTGTGATATTGTTGCTGAAGGTGTGTTTCTGTGTGACAGGTGGTGGCAACATTTCAGAGGATGCGTCAGGAGCAGCGCAGCATGGCGTCTAAATCTGCAGAGCTGGAGATGGAAATCAATGAGCACAGGTTGGCAGCAGATGCTCCACCTCTATCGCCTTTCTAATTCACCGTCTACTCATTTTATATTTGATCAAGAAAGACATTTCTATTAACAATCTGTGGCTGAACTAGCCACCATAGATCTGATAGTGCTACGTTTACAAAAGTAAAGTTTTTTTTCCTCCATCCAGCCTAGTAATCGAAACCCTGAAGGAAGTGGATCCTTCCAGGAAATGCTTTCGTCTAGTGGGAGGAGTGTTGGTGGAGAGGACGGTAAAAGAAGTTCTACCGGCATTGGAAAGCAACAAAGAACAGGTGATGGATGAGAAAAGAAAAACAAAGTTGTAGCACACTGTCTTTAAATGTCACAGGTGAAATGTTTTAGAAAACCTTGAAGCAGATCAACAAATATAAAGTGCCATGGTGGTTAAGTGTTAGAGTTGTACTGTGAAGGTAACTGAGGCTATTAGCGTCAACATTTTCCTTAAATAGCTGCCTACATGTAGCTTTGTAATCCCGAGTCAGAAGACAAGTTGAGGCGTGAATTTAAAGTTTCACTGTTCCCTTTTTCCTCCACAGATCTCCAAAATAATCGAGTCCATCAACACACAGATGCAGACGAAAGGACGGGAGCTCACAGAGTACAGGGAACGCTACAACATCCGGTTGGTGGGAGAGGGCGAAGGAGACGCACAAGGCCAGACGGCAGCATCTTCCAGGGACAGCGAAGGAGGCGGGTCTAAAAGCGGAGCGGGCGTTTTAGTGTCGTAGTTTGTACTAATGGGGGGGCGACCGTAGGGCCTTATGATTTCTACAGTACTGAAAATATGGTTGGAGTCACAAAATCTAGGTTCCAAAAATTGAGCTTTTACACATGTTGAATTTGGTTTAGGAGCTGGGTTAAATTTCTGCTTAACATGCTGCACTTGGTAGTGACGTACTTTGCAACAGACACAAACTCTATACTATACGTAGTGTTCTGCTTACATATGTGGGTGCTAGTGCGTGTAAAAAATAAGGCTGTTTGTTTTACATCTGCCTTTCAGTGATGCTGACTCTTTTTTTATTTCTGAAATATTGTGGCATAAATTAAACAACTACATCCTGAGTACTTGTTTTAGTCTTACTCCCATTTACTCCCATTTTTCCCACACAGTTAGTAAATATAGAGAAGATCACAGGGCACACTTTTGCATTTTATAAACTTAAGATTTTGGACTAACAACTTTAAAATGAGGAAAACTAAAAACTGATTTCATTGGGCCCTAACATAGGTTAAGCTTTGCAAAAGGTCACCCTTGCCAAGGCAGCACAGGTCCTGGAAGGCATTTTGATATCGTATTATGAGCATGAACAAGAGGTTATACTGTAAACATGTCACTATGTCACTATATATCTAATCTATCAGCTTTATTCACCCTCCCTCTATTAAACATTTCATCCACGACTCATATTAGTCTCCACATGTGAGCCATGCTCAGAGCGGCTGCTGGTTTGTTTCATGTCAGGTCAGCTATTATTGTTCAGTGGCCAATGAAGCGCTACCACCATAAACTCTATAATAAAGTCCCGTCATTGAGAATAAAAGTCGTCATATTCTGTTTGATCTGTTGCACATGAGCTTGGTCAAATTAATTTTGTAACTCTGAAAACTGAGGAAATGCCGCCTAGGACCTGACGTGTGCTGTCTGCACTGTTCGTGTAGTCAAGACAACAATGTTTTTGTTAATGGTCATGAATTAAAGAATGTCACAATTGTGCTCTTTTGTGTCGTGTCATAAATCCTTGTATCTGTACGCCACGAGGCCCTGATTACATCATCACCATTTTTTTTTCAGGAGGCTAAACCCATTCAAGCAATAGTCCTTGCAAATTAAGGTTTAAAATGTGTTCATACTACCACAGCCCTGCTTGCATTATTTAAATTAGGCATGATTTACATTCATGGTTTTCTGAGGAATTAGGCACTGATTTTTTTTTAAAGAATCTTACCTCTATTTTTGGCATGGGTTTTGGATGACAAGGATTTTGAAAAATTCAACTTAAAGATAGACACTGCATAAAATAACCAAATGGAGTTTTGTTAATTATCAAGATACACTGTACTAAGTGCAGCCTGAGCACGGCATTTTGCTACCTTTTGTACCCCAAAAGCTATTAATCATTCGTGCAAAGCAGCCCCTCTGTTTAACTCTGTTCCCCATGATGCGAGTATGTGTGTGAATAATATTTGCATTCAAGGGTGTGTGACTTAAACATAGCAGTGATTTACAGTGTTGTTATTTTGTTGTTTTACGGAATTTTTTTACACAATTTTAAGACCATTTTGGGATGCCCATCTTTTTTTTTAAAATCAATATCAAGATTAACTTTATTGTCCCACAGAGTGGAAAATCTGTCTTGGCCTACACCCATACTGCAGCCACAGAAATACAACATACACCATGGTACACAGACAAATCAACATTATACCCAATGTAGCAACAGGATTCACAAAAAGATAAACAAATAAATAACATCATATGTGGAAAAATATCTCTCTAAAAATGCAAATCAGCAAATCTGGCCATTATTTTTTAGTATTTTTTAGCTTATTTTGATGAATAGAAGTGAATGCTAATACTTTGTCATATTTATTTATACAGTGAAGAGTCCAATGGTCCACTCGCAAGTAATTATTCTGCAAAATATGGCTACACAAGTTAAACAGGTACATAGTTAAATACTTTGAGCTGTAAAATCCTTACTACTATAATTATCATGACATTTTTTGACTATTTTGTGGTTAATCTATTCATTTTGATTTATTTTTTCATTTTTGTTTTGTAGTCTTATTGTGTTTGGTTGTGTTTTGTTCCTTTTTGCCTTGAATTTTTAATTTTACATTTGTTTTACTCTATGATGTAATGTTTGCTTGTATGAACCTCAGGAACAGCGGTTGCTACCTTGGTAGTGACTGATGGGCATCCAAATAGATAAACACACTAGACATGATATACAATTAAAAATAAAGTAGATAAAACACTAGACATGATGTACAATTGAAAATAAAGTCAAAATTGTTTTGCGACGAGGATGGGATTCGAACCCACGCGTGCAGAGCACAATGGATTAGCAGTCCATCGCCTTAACCACTCGGCCACCTCGTCCTCTGATCTTCAGCACAGTACCATATACTCTCTTATAGATCATTTGACATGTTATACAATCATTTTATTTGTTTTTAACAGCCTCGCTTTGTTACATAACCCGACAAAACAGTGACAGTAGCCTTTTATCCTCACGTGTGACCGTTTGCATCAGTTTCGCTAACAGCTTTAGCTACAGCACCAAATTCGGTGGCGCCTTTACTCCGGACATTACGGTTATTACGTATCTACATGCGCCGCTGTCGCAGCAGCAGCAGCAGCAGAATGGTAACAACCGGGTTTCTTTTTGATGGCGATCACGGAAACTGGATTAGATCCGTCTTTTTGCTCGCGCTGTCGACAGCCGTGTGAAAATATGGCGCAGTTATGCCACTAACCAGCAGAATATGCAGGTACTCGTCACAGCCCAGTCGGCTGCAGTGTTAGCATTGTGGTAGCAATGTGTGTAACGTTAACGTTAGCTGGGACAGAAATAGCCAGCCCTCGTTGAAACAGCAGCCTGCTCCTGTGTTTGGACCTGCTTTGTGTTCAGTAAGTGGCCGCTTTGCAGTCTCTCTGGAATGCATCTCTCCAAGAAATGCTCCGTCTTCAAAGTGGTGCTGAGTGCTCTGCTGATAGTGGCGCTCCTGCAGCTCATATACCTGTCCTTCCTGTCCAAGTTTCACGGTAAGCAGCAGCGCTACAGATACTCCGAGCTGTTTGGAGGCTCCGGGGGCAAGAAGAATGGGCACCCCGAGAAAAACACGCGGAAAGAGCGTCTGAGATACTCGCTGTCCACTGGTGGGATCTTTGACAACAGTGGGCAGTACCGGGTGTACAAGAACTTGATCAAAAGTGATTTCACCACAAACCAGAAGCCAGGGTCCGACCCCAGCTCCAATGTCCTGGCTTTAGCCACACACACAACCATCAACAACCTGCATCACCTGGAGTCTCTCCTGGAGAGGTGGCAAAACCCTCTCTCTGTGGCCATATTCGCACATGGGCAAGATGTCAAGTTTGCCACGGCTCTGGTCTACGCTCTCAGCTTCTTCTGCCCTCAGATTCAAGCTCTGGTGGACTTCCACCTGGTCTGCCTCTCTGGAGAGATGGCCAGTTTCCCTGAGCAGGACCGTGAGCATTTTGCAGGGCTTGAGGACTGTGCTGCTGTGTTCTCCAGACTGGAGACCCACAGGGATAAATACAAGAACTACGCCATCAGTGGGAACGTCTCCTACCCCAACAACCTTCTTCGCAACGTCGCCCGAAGTGGCACGGAGTCCTCCTACATCCTGGTCATTGACATCGACATGATGCCAAGCGCTGACCTGCACCAGCAGTTCCTGGCCATGATCACGAGACGAGAGCCAATGAGCGATGAGGTGTTCGTGTTGCCTGCCTTCGAGATCCGCCACGCCCGGAAGATGCCCGCCAGCAAGGCAGAGTTGGTTCAGCTCTATCAGGTTGGCGAGGTCAGGCCATTTTATGAAGAGCTGTGTCCTCGCTGTCAAGCCCCGACCAACTACTCTCAGTGGGTTAACAGCCACGTTAGAGGGACGGGCACCCTGGAGGTCGCCTACACGCTCACCTGGGTGGACCCCTGGGAGCCTTTCTACATCGGGCCCCACACTGTGCCCCTCTATGATGAGAACTTCAAGCAGTATGGCTTCAATCGCATCAGCCAGGTTTGTACAACTTCAACATTTATGTGTGATAGTTCACTCTTTAGAAACCCTGGTTTGATATATCATTTTACCAGCCTTGTTCATCCAGTCTCTTCCTTTGACTAAAAGTTATATGCAGTGGAGTGTATTCTCATTCTGGGGGAAACACTGTACTTGGCACACAGCAGCACCATCCTGATGCAATCCACTGCAGGACTTTTTTGCATATAAATACACTTTGATAAAGTCTCAAGCTGAATCACTATTTACTTCTCAGCACACATCTTCTCGACTCAGAGGCGTTTTAGTCCTCCGTATAACCGTTTCTTTCCCGACCAACTGTCCCAAATCCTAACATATTTAGTTTATTATCACTGAAGACTAAGAAAACAAACACATATTCACACTTGAAAGGCTGCAACCTGTGAAATTAGCTTTTTTTTCTTGCTGTAAAATGACAGGATTAAGGGAGCACATGGAGGCCACTTTACTTGGCACATGGAGTGCTACTGGGCCTGTAAAAACTGTGATGTAATGGCTCTGTGGCTCTGAAGGGGGCTTCTGGGAAAATAACCCTAATCATATCGTCAGGGTCATGGTGGGCATAATTTGACAGAAAGCCGGTGTTACAAAATGGGGGTTGTGGAGTGCAAAAGATATGAGCCCTTTTTACACGGATCACATTATAGGGCTGCTGCTTTACACCGCCTTTACTTTGTTACAAGGAACATAGCAACAGTTGCATCATGTGTGATTTTAGACAGCATGCTGGCATGATGAGTTTGACGTTTAACACAACAGCATCGGTCTGTAGTGTAGCAAACAACCTATGTATCAGCAGCACTTATAAGCAATAACAATGGCATAACAATCATTTACTGTCTCTGTTATATGGAGGCTGATCTCGTCCTCGGCCTCGAATGGTATTGAGTCCCAGACCTCATTGTTTTCCCAATTTGTGGAAACTTTCAGCTGCTGTTCTTCTGCTTTGAGTTAGCTGCTAACTGCTTCTAGCTGCTTTTTAAATCTCCCACGGTGGGTTGAACGCATAACACATTGTGAAAACATCACATTTGTCCCGCCCATGGTCCCATCCTGCTGACTGTCCCTTTTAACACTGATGCTGAGTCGGCACTATTACTACCTCTGTTGAGACAACTCTGTCCCCTGATTCCACAATCGTACCTTTTATAAAGAACAGGAAGTGTAAAAGGGGCTATGGATATTTTACAAGCAGGTATTGAAGAATACTACTGTACTGGATTAGGGGAAGCATAAGATCCAATGTTTTGGGGGTTTGACCCACACTAAGGGCTAATAGTCTGGATATTTCTGCTCCTGCTGCTTTGTTTTAACCTCTCGCAGGTCCCCCAACTTTATGGAAGCACATTACTGAATCAGTGGAATGCCCCTTTAGTCGACAATCAAAATTGCTGCAAATTAATTCAGTGTTGATCAACAAAATAATTAATTGACTTATTGTTTCAGTTGTAGTTTCTCCTTGCCTTCTCTTTATCTACTTTCTAAGTCTTCAATCCTTACTGTGGCAACTTCTCTACACCCTGGTTGATCTCCTCTCCCCTCACCGCCTCTCTCTGACACCTTAAGCCTAGTTCACGAAGAGATTAAATTGTTTGAGAACACTGCTGGAAAAGGGTGCAGCAGTGTGAACTGGCCCATCTCAGCTCAAGTCTAGCTGGCTGATGGTGTCGCCAGTGGCGGGTTTGAGAACGCAATTGGTATCCAGGTTGTAGCGCTTTTAGTCAGTTGTCAGCAGATGCCGTGTTTGTCACATTCTCTGACAGCAGCCCTCCACCCCATAGTCTGTTTCATTCACATCCCCTCGACTTGTGACACGTATGTTGGTCTCTGTGTCACAGTGTCGTGTCGGACAGTGGGTCGCTGCTCCTGCAGTGGGCATGTCAAACACACATACTCGAAAAAACAGTCGTTATTTGTACCTGAAAAGCCGAAAATTAGAATGGGAAGTGCAGAGTCTTTGCTATGGAGATGATACACCATCTCATCTAGTCATATTGGTGTAAAGTGGCAGGTTTCATACCGTTGCACACGGCACATTGTAAGTAGCTGCAGGTTTCGACTCGTCACGTTGCATATTTTTGGTCTGAACTGGACTTTACCTCGTCCCATGATGGATGCTGTCCATACTGTAGTTGTACCTTAATCATCACGTCTCTTTGACCTTTCTTTTACTCATGTTCCTCTTGCCATATTTCTTTAACATATTTCATCTCTTCCTCCTCATTTCCCCTCTGTCCCTCCTGCCGTCACCCTCCTTCTCACCTCCTCTGCGCTCTGCACAATCTGTCTTGTCTCATTACATCCCACTTCCACGTCTGCCTTCTCACTCTGTCTTGTCTTTCCCGTCTCCCTCCAGGCCTGCGAGCTCCATGTGGCCGGATACAGGTTCTCTGTGCTGAGCTCAGCCTTCGTGGTGCACCGCGGCTTCAAGATCCAGGGGGAGTTCCATGCCAGGAAGGATGAGGAGAACAAACGCAATCGGGTTCTGTTTCGCAACTTCAAAGAGGGCCTGAAAACCAAATACCCATCCTCCAGCCGACGGTGCTGAAACAAGATGAGGCCCGTACATCCCGCCTCTATCTGTCTCTAATGAAATCACTCTCCTGCTGAAAAGACGGATGTACATTTCTCTTATTTTAACCAGATTTAGCTTTGAGTCAGGCTCTCTCTGCCCAAAACATCCCAGCTTTTTTTTTGATTTCTTGTATTGGCGGCACAGTAGGAGTTTAATCCAACTCTTGGGTTTATTTCAAGTCCCTCTAAAAGTGAGCAGCAGGAAATGTTCTCTGGGGATTTCTGAGAGCGTCCTGCTAGTTGGGACTGAAAGTAAGAAATGGATCATTCAAGACTGGAAAACTGGCCAGCAGCTTTTTCTAAAATCCAATGCAAATCTAAAATCTAGATGCCATTCGATCAACCTTCATGTTGTAGCATATGAGGTACATTTTCTATTGTAAAACATTTGTGAGCTCGTCCTGATACGGAGCTAGACACTAAATGTGACAACAAGACTCGACATAATCACTCAGAGAGATATCCTAAGAAACAAAAGTCCTAATATCACAGTACTGTAACATGAAGTTAAAGGTCCTGCATTTCATGACAGCTGATCAAAGATTGCCTTGTTCCTCAAAGTCCAACTGAAATCACACTCATCCTTTTTTGCTTTCAAAAGTAATGTCAAATTTATAGTTCTCCTTTTTTTTATTACGAAAAGAAAGAGTGTCTTTCTGTCCCAAAGATAGAACTATGTTACTGCTCAATGCAAATATGGTTTGAAATGACACAATATGGCTGCCTGTATGAAAACAAGATTTTGTATGTGTAGAAAATTAACAGCCTTCTGACTGGTTAATGCAAACACATGGGCACAATCATGAAACCAAGCTTTCCAGCTTTCCCATTGGACACATAATCCCACTAACATCCACTATCATCTGACTAAAATGGGAAAGGTTACAGTCGGCATGTGGGAAGTGATGGGAATATGACACCTGGGGACACACGCTAATTTTAATCCCTTTTCCAGCGCAATCATGTGCTGCCACAAATTCCGTCCATCTCTGTCCAAGCAGTGCTCGAACATCGTTACAAATTAGTCGGTAATGAGTATGACTAAAGACTAATAATATATCGTAACATTTTCACTTGCCTCCATGCTGCTTTCTATTCTTTACTAACCTTGTTTCTGGTGCATTTGTGACATTGAACAAGACTGTAGTTGGAAAGATTAATCAATTAGTTGTCAACTATTAGATTAATTGCCAACCAATTTCATAATCAATTAATCGGTTTGAGTATATTTTTGAGAAAAAAGGTCAGAATTCTCTGATTACAGCCTCTTACACGTGAATATTTTCTGATTTCTTTACCCCTCTATGCCAGTAAACGGAATATTTTCAGGTTGTGGAAAAACCAAGACATTTGAGGATGTTGCTTTGAGAAAAGCTATTTTCTGACATTTTGTCAACCAAATACACAATATATTAAGAGAAAATTATTGACAAGTTATTCGAAAATGAAAATAATCGTTAGTTGCAGCCTTAAAAGTGACACACCATTAAAATAAACAGAAATGCAAATGGATAAGGAGTCTATTGCCTATTTTTAGCAGGTTTTCCCACATTTAAAAAAACCTGCACATGTGCTAATATTGGTGGAGAAAGAATATAATTCTCCCTTTTGGTTTCTGATTTATTTCTCAAAGGAGCAAACAGGACACACAATTTATAGAGCAGATATGTATGCTATGTGTGCTGTAGCAGGGGGGAAAAATCAATTTCAGTTGGACTTTAAATTCTGGCAGGGTGTCCACAAATATCTGGCCTGTTTCCAGACATTTTTGTCAAATATTTGCAGCTGTTCGATAATTATGGTGCAAAACAAAATGGCAGTTCAGTCTAATTATCAGGCTGACTACAAACCCAGTTTTTCATAAATGTATCTCTTTATACTAAATGCTTGTGTCTTTTAAATGCTGTGCCAATCAATGATGTGGTCCGACCACCAGATGGCAACAGGCACTTGATTGAGTGCCGTGTTGCATTTTAGCCTGAAGTGAGTGTTGGAGACACTACAGCAGAACACATGGATTATACAACGCCTGTGTTGTTTGGCGCCCAGGGGTATAAAAATTTTCAGCGCCACAACTGTCAGCACATTTCATACGTTCTCAGTCTCCTGTGAGTGCTACAGACTGAAGAGATTACTCACACGTCATGAGGACAATGAAGCACTGGGAAACTTTACCTAGAACATTATACGACACTATGATTTCACCAACACTGTGGAGAACTACTGTATTATAACACAGAGGATCTGACGCTGGTAGTCGGCTAGATTATCTAGAGTTGGGAGGTTTCTCCTGAGTTTATGATGGGGCCAATGGGCCACAGGTAGAAATGTAGCATGAGTAAAAATACTGCACAATCAAAAGCAGTGTTGTCAAAAGGATTTCTGTGGACATGTTTATCTCAACACCACTAGAAGATAGCAAATTATTGATCTTAAACATATTATTCTGTAACCTCCTGGTACATACAGCACATACAGTATTAAACCTTGCTACCACTCTTCTCATATAAACAGTACTGCAAAGTACGCATATACAAAAAATATTTGGTTACTTTTAAGTGTTCAGTTGATATGTAATTGTTGATTTTGAGAGATTTAAATATGTTTGTGTTTATGATATATTTATTGTTAAATGTTTTCCTTTGACTGGAATTCGTTGAACCATTTTTTTAAATGACCCCAAGCAGGAAAACTGTAGCACGAAATTGTGTTTGGTGCGAAAAATCATGTTTGGTATTAAACTATTTTCTTTTTCTTTTTTTTTTAGAAACACTATAAAACTATTTTTATTTGGTACTTTTGGAGTGAGATCAGTTTAAACAAATTATCTTGTGCGATGACGTGGTGTAGTGTTTTAGTTTCTCATGTGTCTTTTCCTTACTTGAAAATGTTTTTTTTTTTGGTATTTATTTTTTCTTTTTGTGTTCAGAAAATATAATGCCTGGTTTGTATTGGTGGAGTTTCTATTAAACCTACTGGCTGACTTTTATTTGACCCAAAACTGTCACTTGTTTGTATTTTTAATTACTATACAAGATGTCTGTTCTGACAGTGACTCATCGGCCGCACATCGGTATCGACAGATACTCGGCTTTGTTGACTGCCACAGGCCTATTGGCAAATAAAATTACATTCACTGTTGGCATTGGCTGACATTTTTCTGTTGTGTCTCATCAATTTTGCACAGGCAAAAAAGCGCAGTAAACTCCTATCAGTGCCTCCGAGAATGCACCCTGTTGTTTCCCTAATAATGCTACATTGTGAATAACTTATCCATCTTGACATCGGCAGGAAGTGAGCTAGTTAACGTGAGCTGTTAGCGGCCACAACTAACTTCTGACGGAGGTTGCACTGAGATACATTATGATGTGTTCAAGCTCTATTAGGCAAAGGTAAATTATACGTTCTCATGTGTGTTCAAATGTAATGTAGAAATTTAGTTTTTGGCAAGAAACTTGAATAAATACAGGTGTTTGAAGGAGAAATTTGTTGGTGTTTTCACAGCAATATGAAACATAAGAGAGGAAATTATGATATATAAATGTAAAAGAAGGTTATAGTAACGGTTGTTTCATGAATGTGTATGATTGATTTTGTGCTCATCAGAGGTAGAGTAATGAAAACTGAATGAATTTAAAACAGTTAATATATTTTTTATGATGAAGATTTCTTTGTTTTCCCTGGCACTAAACAAACAAACAAAAAAAATGCTATCGACCAATGGCCAAATTGTTGTTTTAAATATTGCTATCAGCCCAAAATTTCACAATGGGTGCATCCCTAACAGCTACTAAACAACATCCTCTGTCATCAGAGAGCTCTTTGAACACTTGGAATTGCACAAATCCAATCACTTAACTTCACCAGATGGATTTGTAATAACAAGTATGTCAGCAGTGTTTCTGGAAGTATCACTTAAATAGGAGACGAATAAGCTGAGGGCAGGACAGGCCAAGAACGACAGAGCCTGATGTAGAAATAAACATGTTCCTAACAAACATAATACAGAAAATTTTAGCTTAAATTGTGTCTGAATGTGGGAATTTGTAGTTCTGTCGAGGTGGGTCATTCACAGCGAGAAAAACTCCAAGATATCAGTGGGAGTATCGTTCACCAAGCACTTGACACAGTTGACATTAACCTGTGGTGTAACGTGGCTTAAGATGAGGGTTTAAAGGCATCCCTGCACCAGGAGCATGTGGTGGGTGATTACAGGGTGAGGCGGGCCAGCATCCAATTAAAAGCTCCTATTTAGTAATTAAGATCTGCTTTAACGTGAACTTTCAGGAGTTCTCAGTCAGGCTCCAGTTTGATATCAATCATTTTTGTAGTGGCGACCAATCAGTTAAACCACCTGAGTAACCGATCAGTATGTCTGAAGAACTATTTTTCATTATATCCTATTAAAAATATCTCTGCGTGACAAAAGTTTTAGAAAGTTGACGCAGCAAATTAAAACCATCAATATCTGTGTTTGTGTAGCGTTAAAGTTGCCCAAGTGTTGATCAGTGAACCGGCCATCTGTTGGCAAAGTAGAGCACGTGTGACATTCGGCACTTGACAACTGTCCGAGGCACTCTGGCATTTTGTGGCTAAGCCTGCATTACCGGGCTCAATAATGAGCCAGGCACGCGAGAGCTAGCTGCACGCAACTCCATCACTTTAAATTGGCTTTCATTGGGTACAACTGATCAACAACCACCTGATCGAGTCGCCGAGTGTCGTTTGTTAAAATCTGGCACTTTTGCTTTCTGGCCGACGAATCACGCCTTCGTCTTCAAAGTTGTGCTCTACTTAAATCGAGTTATGAGCAAATACTGAACAAAATTTTTAGATATATTCTGGAAGATTATTAATGCAACTAAAAAGACTTTGTCTAATGTTGTTATTGAAGTTTTTTCCACTCTTCTTCGAGATGAATTTTTCTGATAATGTTCCTGTAAAAATACATAAATTAAAAATACCCCTTTAAGTAGCTATGTTCCTGCAGCACACAACTCCTTAAATAAGCTGTTGGTATTCGACCATCAAGATGTTTTGTCTACCCGTGGTGTTCATTTTCTTCTCCCCATCTCCCCCTGCCCTGGGTGTTAATAATGTGGCAGAAGGTGCAGAAATGTTGAGGGGGGGCTGGCTTGAATGGATCAGGCGAGGCAGGTTTGGTGAGGTAAAGTGGGGTTATATCGACAGCTTTGGGGAGTGGAGGCTTATCTGGGTCAGGGAGCTTTACGACATAAGCAATTAGGGCTGCCCTCTCTTGTGTACGCTAGCAGGAGGGAGGCCTCCCGCCATCTAGATTAGCCGCCCTGCTAAGGCCAGGAGAGCTCCGCGGCTTCTGGACGGTGGAGGAAACCAGCTGGAGGGCGAGATGAGCAGGCGGTGGGTGGGTGCGTGGGGGGGGGTTTCCTCGGGAGGAGGGAGGGCAATGAGAGCAAGGGGTCAACATGCAGGCGCTGTAGACTTACAGGCCCTTCTGGGTCAGTGAATGGGTGAGAAATGAAGGAGTCAATGACCCATGCTGACGAAAGGAATTCGCAAAATGAAACAAGGGTGCACATGAATTGGTTGTTTGCCCACTGTAGCATGTTGAACAGCAGTTTAAGAAGAAAGGACCACAAAGGGTGTTTACGCCACTCAGCTTAACATCTGTGATTTCTTTTAATGAGCCACTTGACTGGAAGGATTTGCAAGTGATTAGGCCGAATGGTTTAGAGAAATGGTTGAAGAGATCTTTACAATCATCGAATGAGTCATTTGTTAACTGAAGTGTCTCAAAGGGACATTTAGGCTACATCCACACTTGTTTTAAAATGCACAACTACTGCTATGTTTATGCCTGACGTCCACGCTAGAAACCACTACAACTAAGACTTTTGAAAACTCCAAGTTTCGTTTTAATCGTAAAAATGATGACTTTAAAAACAATGACACACATATTCGAGTTTACTTCCCGATTGGGTCCAATCAGTCACGGAGTATCAAGCCAAAACATTATAGCCAGGCCTGCACACCTTTTGTGATTTTATCCTTGTTGTGTGGGTACTCTTTTCCTATAGCCATGGCTTCCTCCAGCAATGAATAATAATACTCCCAAAACCACTCTGATATGTAACCCTATTTGCTTTACGTCGACTCCCAATCTGTTTACCACCACCTTGACCGGCTTGTGTCACTTTCAGTAACACTTCCACCTCATCGTGAGTCCAAGCAAAGCAATCTCTGGTTTTACTTTTCGCCATCTCCATAGTATTTTCTGTAATTACGCAACCAACTGCAGAGTAGACAATCTGCTTCCTGTTTTCATTAGCATGCACATGCCCAGTGTATGTGAATGGTCATGTTGGATGCATTTTCAGGCCTGTTAATAGAATAAATTACATCAGATTACAGAGAACTAGATTACAATTACATTAGTGTGGATTTGCTACACAGAGATTCAGCAGCTCTGTAACAAATGTCTCTCACACAAAAAATAAACTACAAGTACATTGGCATAGAGAAATAATGTAAAGTTCCACAATATGTAGACAATACTTTAAAAGACTTTACTGCTACTTCCTAAATCTGTCCATTCAGGTTGGAACCAATGTGAATTTCATTACAGACACCACTTGACTGGAGTCTGGTGTTAAGACAGGTTGGCGAGGTCCTGAAATATGTAGGGCTTTAGCTAACGATGATTTTCATGGTCAGTTAATATCTTAATTTTTTTGTTTTATTCATTGATAACTGGTTAGCTCTATTAACTGACAGAAAAAACAACCTTCATGATTTTCTAGATTTCAAAGTGACGTCTTCTTATTGCTTACTAGATTTGACCAACCATCCAAAACTCAAGTGTATTACAGCATTACACATTACAGTTTTATGCTGAATTTCTAGTATATATTAACATACTTTTTGGCTTTTCCTTGTAGTGTTCTTATTCTGTGTTTTACATTGCTTGTTTTAGAGCTGTACATTTTTATTCTGTATTTTTGTTCCATGTTGTCTGTCTGTAACTTACGTTGCTGCCTGTCTTGGTGAGGACACTCTTCAAAAGGAGATTTTTAATCTCAAGGGGTTTTTCTGGTTAAATAAAGGTTCAATAAATAATAATAAAAACTGAGACAAGCAGCAAATAGCCAGTTCTGATTAACTGTTTTGTTATTAGAAAAGTTGCGAGATAAAGGCCTAATTTTTCTCTGTTCTTTTCCTATCAATAGCTTCTTATTTTATTGAAACTGTGAGGGTTGAAAACCCACTTAGGGCTGGGCAATAGATCACTGTTACACAGATATCGTGGTATATCTTGGTATAAGACAAGACATAATCTTATATTTTGTAAATTACAATATCACAAGTGTTGTCTTTTCCTGGATTTAAAGGCTGCATAACAGTAAACTGCTGTAGATTTCCCAACTTACCAGACTGTTCTAGCTGTTTTTCTTATTTGACTTTACCCACTTAGTCATTATGGACACCTTGCTGATGATTACTTATCAAAAATCTCATCGTGTCAATATTTTGTGAAATCATTTTCAATTAATCTGCCATATATTTCCTGGAGTGACTGATGAATTGTTTGCTCAAAAAAGATTTAAAAAAAGAAGAAGAGAAAAACGTCTTGTTTTGTTCAACCAATAGTCAAAAAACCCAAAGATGTTGAATTTCGAATGATATAATCAACAAATCCTCACATTTAAGAAGCTGGAACTACATAACATTTGGCATTTATACTTTGATTATCGAAATGATTCCAGCTCTGATGTTAAAATACAGCTTCTATCTGTAAAACAGCTCACCCTCGATCTTCTACACACCCCTCTACTCTACCTTGCTTTCTCACCTCTATACCCTCCCCTCTTCCCTTCCTCATCCATGTAAAGTGTGTGATGTTACATATTAATTACAGGCAGGTGACCATGGACAGTCTGTAACAGATTGTAGCCGCACGCTGAGCACGTCTCTCTCCGAGATGCAGCCATCCGTTTCACTTAAACAAGTGAAGGCTTAACCGCCATCAATGCCAGCTTTGGGAGAAGTTTACCTGTCTGCTTACTGAAAAAAGCCTCTCAGGCAAAGGGCACGCATATCACTCTGCCTCTAAACCTGGTGTTCCTGGACGCCCAGGCTGCCCGCATTTTAAATGTATCCCGCTAAAGCCAGACTATCTGGGCTGGAGGACAGAAGTAATGAGACGTGACACTGCCCGGGGGGAAAGAAAAGGAGGCCTAACAGATATAGGTAATCCTTCTCACCAAGCTCTTAGCCTCCCACCCCTGCTGTCACATGAACCCAGCGGGAATAGGCTCAATGGATGTGTACACAAATATACACACACACAGGTGAGTATTATTAAAAGTCATCATCTTTACATCCAGAACATTATAGCGTGCTGTGCTGCGGAGAATCTACACACCACAAAGTGACACACTAAAACATATGTCCTCCACCACTCGCACGCACATTGAACAATGGCTGCTGTGTCCACGGTGAGTTAATTCTGCTTCGATCGATCGATGTCATACAGTAACAGATGATGGAAGCTATGATACAATTACCCCAGTGTTTACACAACTCAAACTGGGTGTATGACAACAATGTCTCACAGATTACCTTAAGGATTTCACTCACAGCTACATGCTTTGCTGCAACAGAATCAAAAATGGATTTTCCTTCCCTAAAATTACATTTTTTTTTTACCAAAAGTAGCTCTAAAGATTCAAACTGATTGATTTTACTTTTAAAAAAAAAAGCAACAGTTTTTGCTAACTGACCACTTACTGTAGTTAATATACTTAATATAGCCGTTGTAATTCAGGAGATTAAGTGGGATTTATATGACAGATTAAATTTTAGTTGAGCTGCTGTATCAAAGGATCACACAACATGATAAAATCAATATAAGCTAGTAGTGAGGGTGAATGTGTGTTTTCACTACATTTTTGTGAATTTTAGCAGGTGCCAAGTCAACGGCAGAATTACTGAATAATAGCTAAACATTAATAACATGAGCATGAGAGGTGACATAGATGACCGATTCATTTAACTTTAAGCAAACACTAACATAAAGACAAACTGATTCCAAGCAGGGTTTGGGTGTTAAGGCTGAAGCAACAAAAAATCCAAAAAGGCTGCAATTTGTTTGAGTCTCGCATCACTTCTTGTTAGTACAAAAACAAAAAGTTTTACTAATCTTGTGCAGTATAGGGATGTCTTGTCGATCAAACATTGCTAGGTACCAGAAATACTAGCAGAGTAAACTTTTATTTAAATTTAAATTATTGTTATTTTATGCAATTCCGTTAATGATCAGGCACATTACCTAAAGAATTAATTTTCTAAAAAAATACTGTTTTCAATAAATCTAATTGTTAACTTTTATTTAGTGGGCTAACGTGCAATTTTAACGATGCACGCAGCAAAATAAAAGATGCGATTAATGATTTCAGATGGCTCTTAAAATATACACAATATTTTTTCGGACAAGTTTTAAACTTATAGATGAAATTGTGCTTAGCTTTGACTGATTTCTGAGTACTTTTAGACACTAGTCTAAGTTAAAACTTCTGTTAAACATCAGGGAAATTAGTCGTTAGGATCATCCCAAGTACAGTAACTGTAAAAACGGTATACCTTAATAATTAATGTGTAGTTCCTATCAGAAAATTGCTTCATTAACATTGGATGACCTAAATTCTACACAAAACTACTGAGCTTGTTCAATCCAGCTTTGACTACAGTATTTACCATGGGCCATTGAGCCATTGGGCCATTGTATCAGTTACTCACCCAGTGTTATGCTGAATATGTGAAGAGAACTGTTTTTCTGACATGCCTCTACAACGAACGAATAATCCAAAAAAGGAGAAAATTGTTCATGAGTTAAATTCATGGGGTTTATATTCAACAAAAACAAAACTATATCAAAACATTCACAAACTCTCACACAACTTATGCAGAATAATCCAAGTCTCATTTATCCAGTCGTATGCTCAGTACTTCCCAAACACAAGCATATTCACCAAAACGTTGCTATTTAAAAAACTGCGCAAGGACTATTAAAGCACCTGGGGTCTCATTCATAAACATTCATACGCATATAATGAGGCCTGAAAGAGGCGTACGCCACTTCCCACGCAAAAGCTGTGATCTATAAAAACAGACTTGATAGGAGAAACTCTGACCTATGCTTACGAACATTTTGGAGATGGGAATTTGGCGATGTAGATGGTGAGGTGGAAGCCTGATTGGAGAAATTGTTGAATAGTTTTTGGCACACACCATTCTTGGCTTTTGTCTGTATGTGCATTTTTATTATGGATCCTACGCATTGTTTTATAAATGAGACCCCTGGGCTGTTGTTAAATGTAGTCCCCTGTGACTTCCAAGAATTTTTTTCTGTTTTTGGATTCTTCATTCACTGTGGAGGAGTGTGAGAAAAACAAAGTTTTCCTTATAAATTCAACATAACACTGGGTGATTAATTGATATGCAAATGATCAGTTGGAGGGTGAAGTATTCCTTTACATATTTGCCTAACTGAACTTTAATTTGCTTCAGATAACAAAGTATTTACAATCACATGCATTCAAATATCTGATGTGTGAATGTTTTCATATTTCAGTGCTTGTGAAAGACGATGCTCTCATTAGTCAGTGCAGCTCAGGGGTGACACATCTTGACAGATGCTACTATAAACAGGGGGCTCTATCCCCCCATGTTTTCAGACATGAGCCTATAGAAAACACACATAGTGACCACTATAGGAGTATGTGTCTCTCCTGTGGCCACCCCCTCCCAACAGAAAGGTCACCAACGGGCACGGTGTTTATCTGAGTCCAGACATGATCTGCTGGATTTCAAGTAATGTAGTACATCTTATATGCCCCCCGAAGACTTTGGTTGTACAGTATTCACTATCTTATTCAACTGTTAAGTGCAGGACCTATAGTTCAGTAACCCACTAATTATAGTCTTATCATAGGAGTGTTAATTATTGTTGATAAGTCACTATGCATAGTCAAAGAGAAAACCAAGTGCTTAGAGCTTCACTTGAACATTTCTTCTCCCACCCTAACTAAGGAAACTATTGTCTTGGACACACAGTGCCCCAAATTCCTGCAAACAATTGTTACACAAAATCCTCAGGGGGAAACACACCACTCTGCGCTTGGCCGCTCATGATAGAACTGCCCATATTAGCGCCACGCCCATGCAGACATGTATCCTATCTTACAATCCCATGTTCCCGCCTTCCTCTACAATTTCCCACCTGACAGCTGAGCGGTCTTTCAGCGTCAGCAGCACAGAGGTCGAGGATGGGCCGGGCTGGGCCGGGCTGACCAGAGAGGATCAGGGGGACGTAAGTCACCAAAGCAGGAATTAATGAGCATTATAGTATTAGGTAAGAATAAGTCCCACCTTAAATCCTTCAGGATTCCTAAACAACTCCAGTAACACCTGTTACATATGATGATGGAGGGAAGCAGAGGGCGCGGAGGGCTTTATGACGAAGCATGACAGAGGATATGAATATTAGGCGATATTCAAGTAAAATAAATAAAGCCTTTTTTCATCAGAGCAGTCGACAAAAATACTGCTGGCTTGTTTTTTGATTTGATTACAAACTCAGGCATAGTTTGTAATCAAAAGTATCTACTGTAAGTACAAGCTGCTGTGATTGTGTTTCATGTCAAAAAGTCAGAGCAATAAAAATCAGAATAATGAAAGCTTTACTGAATCATTAAATGTACCCATAACAGCAGCTGAAAGGGACAAAACTGAGTCGTGAGAGGTGAAACTGATGTTCATACTCCTGGTAGTGCTTTAACACAGACGAAATTAGGGCTGCAACTCATGATTATTTTCGTCGTCAATTTAAATGTTGATTATTTTCTCAATTAATCAATTTGTTTTTGGTCTATAAATGTCAGAAAATGGTGAAAAATGTCAAAGCCCAAGCTGGCGTCTTTAAATGTCTTGTTTTGTCCACGACCCACAGATATTCATCTTACTGTCATAGAGGAGTTAGAAACCAAAGAATATTCACATTTAAGAAGCTAAAATCAGAGAATTTTTTTACTTTTTTTTAACTTTTTTTTTTTTTAATTACCCAAACCCATTGAATCAATTACTAAATCAATTACCAATTGATTTAATGGTTTAAAACTAATCGACTGAATGATTAGTCACTACGGCTCTAGACTACACAAGATCAAATCTACAATCAATCAAAATAAATAGTTTTTAGTTTAGGTACCCTACATTTGCTTCAAAGAAAATGTTAGATTAATTTATTAAATACTGGACATATTAAGTGAAGTGGAGACTACTGAACCACATACAATAGATTTAAATTCTCCAACCTTTATTAGTTTTTATCCAATATAATGTGCATCAGTTCCTTTAGCTTGGTGTTAACGTTAAATTAGTTTTGTCATTAGGTCAAAGATGTTATGTATTTCTTAAAGCTAGAAAAAATCAAATACACACTCAAGAGTCCTCTGAAAAATGTCTCGTCTTGTCTCAGCCTGTTACGTCATCTACTGTGTCACACAGACGTCCAGCTCTCAGTATTCAAAGCTCTATGACCACAATCAGACAAGAAAACAAATAATCCAGTGCGAGCAGTGATTCGCCGGGCTATTTTTTAAAGGCTTAAATTAGTTTGCCGGCTAACCATGAGCCTGTGGTAAGCTGATCCTTCAAACAGCAAACATGATACCGTCTGGGGGTGGTTCATTGTGCTGAAAGGAACAACAACCCGATCCACCGGTTGACGATACCTGGAAGGAACATCTCATTACACAATTAATCTCCAGACAGCTTTTCCCTTCACGCCTTGAAGTGTAAAGGAGCTTGTTGCCCTGACTCACTTATTAATTCACGCAGAGGGGATTTCCCTTGGATATGCTGTAATGTCACGAAACAGGGCCAGTGACACAGCGCCACTTCAGAGAGGTGAATCACATGCCACAAGATCAGTGACTTGGGGTTACATGATGTATGAAAAAGGGTCATAATCTACAGGGGAAAAGATCCACATAAGTCTGTTACCTCCTTACACACATCTTGATTTATTTTAGAAACCAGACCTGACTTATTTCAGGACAATGGCCTTTTTAAAGAAACATATGAACAATGTTTTCATCTGCATCAACAGTAGTGTTAGACTTCAACCTGGGAAAATAACACTGTTAATGAGTTAAATGATGTATGAAAAAGGGTAATAGAATTTAGAGAATTAAGTTACCTACACATCTTGATTTTTTTTAGAAACCAGACCTGACTTTTTTCAGGTCAATGGCCTTTTTTAATAAACATAGGAATAATGTAATCCCTTGACTATAACAATGATGTGATATCTACAAATTTCTCACATATCTACCACTGCCAATCTGTTTTATAGCTACGATCATTTTGTTAAAGTTGGGCCAGTATTTAATTTTAATTTTAAACTCTAATAATTAATCACTGAAATTTCTTTTTAAACCAAAACAACCTAAAATAAAATCACTGGTTCTGGCTTTCAGAACAAACATTTGCAGGCTCTCTTATAGACAAATCCAGGGAGTACCAGAAGTAATGGAGTCGCCATTACTGTCTCCCTACAATCCGTCTACAAGATTGGATAATATTCCACTTTTACCTTTACTTTCTGTGTAACGATACTTTTGACAACTACAGGAAACACTGATGTATGAAAAAGGGTCATATAATTTAGAGGAAGAGATCCACAGAAGTCTGACATCTCCTCATACACATCTTAAATTTAGAAACCAGACCTGACTTATTTCAGATCAATAGCCTTTTTTTTACAAACATATGAACAATGTAATCCCCTGACCGTAACAATTTTATGATATCCACTTGTTTCACACATATCAACCACTGGTAATTTGTTCTATAGCTACAATAATTTGGTTAAGGCTAGGACCAGTATTTAGTTTTAGTTATTTTGGTCAAGGTTACATTTAGGTCATTGTTCAGGCTTTCTGTCTAAATATAGGTTAAATTTGTACAAACAGTTTTGTACTGATTTGTACTGTGCACAAATTGAGGCTCAGGAAATTTCTTATTTAAACTGCGTATTTGCTGTGAGTCAACCAGAGTCTAACGAAACAATCTGGTCACGGAAAAAGAAAAAATGAAAATAAAGAAAATAAAGCAGATTGATTAAACTTCGTACTGTATATGTATATAGACAGCAGACAGCATACAGTTAGTTATTGTACAATTAGTAAGGTAATCCATCATAAATTGACAGAAGCTGCAAAAACTTTGACAATTAATTGATCAACAAAGCTATTTTAAGCCAGAGCAACCTAAAAATGACTGGTTCCAGCTGGCTTTCTTACAGACAAATCTAGCAAGTACCAGAAGTAAACAAGTCGCCATTACTGCAGTGGCATCTCTTACAATTAGCGCACGTTTGGACGCAACTATCTTAGGAAGTGTATAATTTTCTACTTCTACCTCTTAGCTAACCTTTGTGGGCTAACATTACACTGACTAGGTGCTGTGGCTCCCACAGAATAAATGAACTTTATCAACTAAACTGTGGCGTTATTGTGAAATATAATGTAAATTATAATAAGGGCAATGACCACAAAGTAAACATGATTTGGTCGGCATCACAAACAGAACACAAACAATGTTGTGAGAGTGACGGGTGCTAACTAGTGACTTCCAGCTGAATGTATCAAACTATCTATCTCTCTATCATCCATCCATCCATCCATCCATCCATCCATCCATCCATCTATCTATCTATCTATCTATCTATCTATCTGTGGATTCACTGGTGAAGAAAATGGAAGTCAGTGTTACAGATGGACAAAACTAATAAATATATGTACAGTACGTTATAAGCCAAAACTGCGACCTCTAGATTTTACATACTCACAACCTCTGCATTTCCGTCTTCCCATAAAGTCTCGGAAAGTGTTTGCTCAGCAGAAGCTTCAAATAAACCACAGCTGATAAAACTTTTTAGATATTCACACAACACGTGTCTGTTTCCTTAGTTTATATTCATGCTTTATATATATTCAAATATATCCAGCAAATTTAGATGGAGATCTAATTTAAACCTCTATTTGGTTTTAAAGTTTTAATGAAATCCCCCTTCGGTATTTGCTGAAAATGCGGCCCACATTTACTTTATATCACCTGTGTCTATTGAATCAAGAGATCTACCCTTCTCTCTCCTCCTCTCACCCCACAGCGAGGGACGGAGAAGCAATTTTTGTCGTTTGTTTGGTGAGTGCCCCCAGTGTGGGCTGAGAGGTAAAGCTAACACACAGTGTGTTGAGGACGAGGGGAGGGGAGGACGCAGAGGGATAGACCTGTCTGAGAGGATATTGCTATTGAGTTGCAAATGAGCTTGTAATTAGCCCTTACACATTTGCCTGGGGGGAATTAGTGTGTGTGTGTGTGTGTGTGTGTGTGTGTGTGTGTGTCATTGTGTGTCATTGTGTTTTCTAACCCATTTTCCTTAGAATAGGGGTCGACGGTGATAAGCAGATAATACTAATTACTTCTCCTCCCAATTGCTTGTTAATTGTGCTTGGTGTGGATTTATACAGCATGGTAATACCCCCCTTCCACACACACACACACACACACACACACACACACACACACACACACACACACACACACACACACACACACACACACACAGCATACCCCCTACTTGCCTGTTGGCAAAATCAACAGGTCATTTTTTAAGCTTCTGTTTAAGCCTCTAATTAATTATGCCAAGTGGGGTTCCACCATCCATAGGTCCAGCCACTACGGCAGTGTGTGTGTGTATATTAATTTGTAGCTGCTGACACGTTTAAATATTCTCCAGTTTGTTCTTGAATTAAAACACAATAAAAAGACTAAACAAACAGAAATCTATGGAACTACAGGTCTGTCTCTCTGATAATAAACAGCATTACATTGGTTCTATAAAAATGTCAATCGTGCTTTGAGCCACAGAGCTACATATTCAGCAGCCATTTTCTGTACTCATTACCCTGATTAGAAGCTAAAACCTATGCCAGTACGTATTGGGCAAGAGACAGGAAACACCCTGGATGGGTTGCAAGTGTCCCAGTTCAAGGACTGGATCTCCTGAAGTGTGCATTTCAAGACCAGAAGTGTCACAACTAGCCAACAAGATTTGTCCCGTACCAAATGCTCTATGCTCTATGCCTGTCTTCTATGCCACTGTGTTGAGTTCATGTGAAGTGTAGTTAAGTTTAATAATACACACATAAAACATGGCTTAATTGTGTCAATATTAAACCAAAGTACAAAATTTGGCTCCATTGTATCTCACAAGGTTCACAGACAAAACAACTGTCTTTTGCTGGACACGTTTTCCCCACAAATACAACATGCTAATGATATTAGCATAAGCCTATGACATTTCCTGTTGCATAAATTAGCCTAGAGGCTAGTGGACTTTTCGTCTACCCATATGAAGCCAGGATAAATCACACACAAGATCAACAATGTTATTCTGTGGGAATTTGTTATCTTAAAGATTTATCGTTTTCAATCTGTGAAATAAAAGTAAATAAAAGCTTAATTTCCACTGAGGGAAATGGTTTTCAGTTTGCAAAAATAAACAAGGGGTCTACATCACCATGACATGTAGTTACATTTCAGGGGAGGTGCACATCAGGCTACGGTATAGGCTACCAGTAAGGCGTAAATTCCAAGTAAATTCAACGTACCTTGAATAAATTCAAATTCAGTTTTTTCAGTGTGTATCAATAAAGTATTTTTGATTCATAAATTCAGGAAATATCACAGGAACATGTCAGTTTTACCAACTTTTTTCATCAGGTGGTCTTTAGTCACTGGTAAACATGACCTACACTGATGAAGAAGCCTCTGCAGGGTATAAATAATGGAAGCTAGGCATAATCTCTACTGTTGCACGTATATTTAGAGTCAGTAAACCATTTACCTTTAACTTCCTGATGGTTAATATGAAGAGTCTTACCCGATGAGTGGACCAGAAATGCACCAGTAGTTGGGAGAAAAGGCCTCAGCTCGGTGTGGCCTTCAGATCTGGTGTGTCGTGTCCTATGAGTGATTCACCACCTGAATCAGGACACAGCTAAAGACACACAAATATTATCACATTTACAAGTAATATGGGCTTTCCAGTTCAACTATCCTGCATGAGAGCAAACCCAAACACTTCAAGGTAACCTCAGAAAATGTCATGAGATACGTAACTAACAAAATAAATCTACGTTTTTTTTACTTGATCACCTCCGTACTTTCATACCGATCACCTGACGTCCTCCTATGCTCCCAACAGCTTACAGTGCATACATCACGTGATCATAGCCCTTTGGCTCACGGTTACATGGGATGTATATAAGAATTAGGATAAATGAACATCTAAAGAATCTGTTGAAATGTGAAATTACTTTTCCCTGACTTTCTTATTTCTCCAACTGTTTTCTCTCATCTCTACTTTCCCATGTGTGTATCTCACTCACTCCAGTCGCAATGCTAATCAGAATACATTGACTTGATTGGCCGATCGGACATAAGATGACCTACAACGGATGTAACTGGCCCGTAAGTTTGTTGGTCCCCTAAAGCAGTGCTATAAAGGCTAGAAATGCTGTGCTGGTTAAAGTAGAACCACTCAAAATGAAACAGTTCAATATTACATCAGTTATAGGGACTGGTCCAGATAAGACGGCATCGAGTCCAGACCTGGATCGTGGCTTGCTTATTACCGAAAGTGACAACGTTATAACCTATTTCTGTAAGTGTTTTACATGGTACCTAGACCCCAGGTTCACTTAAGCCCCTTTCCAACCAAACACTTTCGGTATGGTACCTTTGGAACCAAAAGTAACCCTTCAGACATGGTACCTAGACCCTAGCGGTGTAAACAGTGGTCACATAAGCCTCAAAACCAGCCACAACTCAGCCCTGAGCAAAGTGACCGTCCTCTATTGACCAATCAAGGGACTGCAGTGTTCACAGCTCCACCTTTTAGTACCAGATCTGTGTGCTAGGTACCCCAACAGAGGGGGGACCAAAAATGGGGATGGTACAGAATGGTTCCATTGGTACCATCCACAACTTTTCACAGTGGAAACGGAAAAAAAAGCGCACCGAACTGAACTGTACCATACCGTACTGCTTGATGGAAACGGGGCTTTAGTGATCTTGAGGGGATGGAGAGGGATAACAGCGCAACAAGAGGAAGACATTTTGGTTATTTTGCTAAAAGGGGGATTGGGTCCCCCTTCACCCCTTCCTTAAATCGCCTACTTGGTATAAGTACGAACAGCCTGAGGTGTGACATATAGGAAAGTTTAAATGGCCTTGACACATTTAATCTTTAAAACAGGGGGTAAATTATCAAGAATAACTCCAGGGTAGTACTGACGATGTATGTCACAGAGATATACGGTGTAAGATATGATATACATGACCCCCCCAACCTTCTACAAACACATAAATAATCTGTTCATCCCATCACCATCTTATCATTCATCCTGTTCTAACGGCTTGGGAGTGCTTAAGCAGATTTTGGTTCAGTCTGCCCTCAAAGTGTTAAACAGATTGGGTCGGGGGGATTTCTTGTAATGAAGGTGAGTGTGAGTGTGTGTGTGTGTGTGTGTGTGTGTGTGTGGTGGCGGTCAGTGGCGCGAAGTGTCTGAAACTTGGAGGGGTTAGATTAGCTGTGAGTATGATCTTCACTGAGCTCATTTCTCCCCTTCTGTGTCGCAGAGTGTGACTGACACACACACACAATCACACCTACCCCCCTCTCTCCATTAGCCCTCCAATCCCACCTGGTATTTTAATCTAGATTAAGGATCTAACACATATCAAATGATTGCCTACTGCTTATAAAGTAATTCTATACGCTTTCTTTACCCTAAACTCCACTGAACAGCACCTCAGGAGCAGATTTGGGAGGCGTCCTCCATGACTGGTGCTGGAAGGATTAGTAGACGAGTTGACTGGAATTTAACTTCTCTCAAATCTGATAATTGATTAATTACTTAAAGTAATTTATCTCGTAAATATTTGCTAATTTCAGCTGCTCAGATGAGAGAATTTCCTGCTTTTGTCTGTCTCATTGTAAACTGAATTTCTTTGGATTTTGGGCTGCTGGTTGGACACGTCTGTTTTACATTGTTGTAACTTGTGGTAGATTCACTGTTTGTTAGGAAACAACACATTTACATATACATACAGGATGGTCAAAACAATGAGTACAATAATTTTACTCAATTGATTAATATATGGTAATTACATCCCTGACAAATGAGTTACACAAAACTGACACAATACATTTTCAAGCAACTACAATATAAATCATTATTTTCTTATTTGTAAATGTCAAGAGTCTTTTCTAAAACTGTGGTATTGAAAAAATGAATTGGTGATTGGTAAATTAAAGTTATAATTTAGGGTTGGTCAATACGGAGAAAATCAAATATTGCGGCGCTGTTTTTTCACTGGGTCTGACCCAAATGCCTTGAAGCTTTGATTGTTGCCATGGTAATTGATGTCCACATCAGTGCTTGAACAAGGCCGTAACTACCATTGAGGTCATGACCTAGGTATTTTTCCCCGACCTAAATGAATGAATAAAATGAAAATAAAAATAAACCATTTCATTTGTGCGGTGAAAGTACGTGGGAGGACCGATGGAAGGTGATTGAGTGACTCTCTCTTCTCCATAATAACAATTATTTAAAAAAGAAAATTCTGGTACTCTTGTTTGATCGACGCAGCTTTCATACAGCT
>NC_065522.1:21863478-21950990 GCF_006386435.1 Epinephelus moara | reverse complement strand
ACAACTGACAGATGAAGAGAAGTACTTCCTGCTAAAGAATAAGTGGTTCAAACATAATTATAAATACCCATAAACAAAGTCTGGTGAAAGGCAATTGCACTATAGTATGAAGTGGGAAGAGAAACATGATAAGATGGGATTAATCTAATATGATGTGTGTAGTTCTTTATAGATGTAGCCTCTTAATTTGGCTGTCAGAGTACACCAGATTGAAGGCTTTTGATATATAATTGACAAAATTTCTGACCCCCCCACGTGCACCACGACTAAATGACCTCGGTATTTCAAAAATCCTGCATACGGCCCTGTGCTTGAATGCTCTGTTTTTCTTTCAAAACTATTTTAAAGATTATTTTCATGGCTTTTTTCCTTTCTTTAATAGGTCAGATGTGGAGCATGAAAGGGGGAGAGAGAGGAAACGGCATACAGCAAAGGGCCACAGGCTGGAATCAAACCCGCAGCCGCTGCGGCAAGGACATAGTCTTTTTACACGAGACGCCCCCTCTGACCAGTGAGCTACTGGGTGTCCTGAATGCTCTGTTTTTCTATAAAATCACCCCAAAAATCCCATAAATTAAGAAATAGCAATCCAACATCATTCATTATGCATCAACATAAGATATTATAAGATATTCTCAGACAAGAAAATTCAAACTAAACGACAGGCCTAGTTTTGTGACTATGACATTTTGACCACCACAGACAGGCTTACAGATACACTAGCAAGATGTCAAACAAAAAGTCAAGCATCTGGAAGTTTCAAAATTTGCAAAAAAATAACCCTCAAAAAGACGAGTGTCAGATATGCCAAAGCAAACTGGCATTTCACAACTCTACAACTCTACTCTTTAACCCGATATCAATATTGCAACAATAATGTAGGGTTGACCACTGGTGATTTCCAACATATTTACACAATGAGATTTTTGATAAATAATCATCAGTAATGTGGATATAATGACAAAGCAGGTAAAGACAAATGATACATCAGCTAGAACAGTCTGTTGAGTTCAGAAAATTCCGTCACTTTGCTGTAATGCAGCCTTTCATACCAGGAAAAGACAATATTACAATATCCAAAACCTAAGATATCTAGTTTCATATCATGATATCAATATAATATAGATATGTTACGCAGCCTTATTATAATGTTGGAAAAAAATCTAATTTAAAACTGTTTTGGGGTAAATTTTGCTTCATAAATCCAAAAAATAAAACATTTTATTGCTGAAATAATGAAAACAATTTGAAAGTTTCCCTTGCATGTGCTTTATATGCATTCAGGGCGAAACTTGACATGAGGCATCTTTTAGTTCATCTTTAGTAACCCTTGTACTTATCCTACTCCTGTTGTTACTCTATTAGGCACTGGGTTTTGCTTCTGCTCCTTAAAAACACTTCTATCTTGTATATTTTGCTAGATACTTAATACTCTATTGTTCTAAAACTGGGCCCAGTGAGTGACCCTGACCTGGGGAACCCACTGGTTGTGTGGTTGTTACTCATTGTGAATCGTTAAAATTGTGGTTACTGTACTTAGTGTTACTGTAATTTGACACATTCTCTGGCACAAGAATTTCCTTCAGATAAATAAAATTCTATTGAACTGAATTGAATTAATGTGTTTCATCATTAAATATTAAAAAATGAGACATATTTTATCCTGACAAACACAACTGGTGTGTGAGTGCAGGTCTTAAGATGTCTCCTAACTCAACGCTCAGATGGACTTTACATTTTAATACAACATTTTTAAAATTAAGGAACAAAATTGATCAGATTTATACAACCTACAATTACTTTTTATTTAAACTGAATTTTCTGTAATTCTGTGTGTGCATTGGTAGATAATCATTTGCATTTATAATTAGGGATGGGCATATAAATACCAAAATATCAATACTATAGATACTACGTTTTCATTTTGATGATCAATCCTAGTGTCAATAGGATTGATACCAAAAAAGGGATGAGTTTCTCTCTTGTACGTCCTTGCTATTTTTCAAAATTGGTGATTCTGGCCCTCTATGAATTGATATCAGATCAAAACCAAATTTTGTAGTATCCCCCACCCCTATCTACAACATTAATACAACTTATGCAATATGCACTGAAAAAATATGTGACTTAAAATGACACAAAAGGTGTTTTATTGCTGTTTTTGTTAGAGAGATTATTTCTGATTTTTGTTCTTATATTTATTTATATCTCCACAACCCTACCTAACTATTGGGACTGCCAATGTTCATAGATCTAGACAGATCTGTAGACAGATTTTAATCCACTTCACCTTATTTTAAACCAGATGATCCTTCACCTGACTGCAACCTTTATGTAAAGCCTCATATTCCCTCCAGAGATTAATCCATGTCTGCCTTCAGTGTATTGAGTGAAACTGTCAATTTAATATCAATAATTTGACACTCTTTACGCAGGGTTTGGTCCACTGATGCTAGGCAGAAGTCACATGAATATATTTCCTCTAATCTCCCATGTGCAAATGAAGTGTAACATGTTTGCATTAAAGCTGACAGATGCTAACAGGATCCCTAACCTGATTAATAAGAAAATTATCCTAAGACTGATTAATGAGCTACTGAGATCAGTAGGATTGAACCGGCCAGCAGATCATTAATTCCTTGTCCTGGAGTCGCTCTGCCCGTGCATCCATGTCTAGGGGCGTTTTCATTATGTCTTGTCCTGGCAAGAGGTCGAAGAGGATAACCTATAGGTGCAGCCATGTCTGTTTTAATTACATGGGTATTAACTGGTCGGGAATCTCTATAGCTTTGCATCCCGACGTGTCCTCTTGGCCAAATGTAGAGGCACATGTGATACAGATTTTTAGCACTGATTTTGCAGAGTGCCTTTAAAAGCTAAAACGATCATTTCTTGGCATCTTGCTGTCTGTTGTCTCGCTCCACATCCACTCCCCTCATAACTTCCCCCGGGTTTGGCTCCATCTCCACCAGATCCGTCCTATCAAATAACCTATCCTCGCTTGTTTGCTCACTGCAGTCATCCTGGCAGTCAATGTATCCTCAGGCTAAGCCAAACAAGCTGATCAGCCAGTCACCTCTGTACACACTACCCCCCACTAAGAGGCTAATGGCCGGGACGTATAATCCTTCTCAAAACAACTACAGAGATGCTAATTGTATCTCGCTATAAATACAGGTTGACTCCTTGTCCTCTTTCTTTATTTGGCCCTCCTCTGGAAACTAGGAGCCGCCGTCTCTTCTCTGAAGCATTTGCCCAAATACCAGGAACGAGTCAGTTGCATAAGAGAGGCTGTAAACTTGCCATCATATCAAAAAATCGGAGCGAGCGCACGGAGCGTTACGCACGGTTGGATACACCTCTCCATGCGCCTTGTGAACACTTCACAGCCTCTCTGGTGAGCTGCTGAGATCTAACCGAGATGTTCCCACTGCCCATGTTCACCCCGGACCAGGTGGCTCGGGTGTGCGAGAACCTGGAGGAGACCGGGGACATTGAGCGCCTGGGCAGGTTCCTCTGGTCCCTCCCCGCCGCCGTGCCGGGCTCCGCCGGGGAGGCGCTGAACCGACACGAGTCCGTGATGCGAGCGAGAGCGCTGGTCGCCTTCCACGGTGGGAACTTCGAGGCTCTCTACCAGATCCTCCAGAGCCACCGGTTTACGCGCGAGTCGCACGCCAAGCTGCAGGACCTGTGGCTGGACGCGCACTACCGGGAGGCGGAGAGGCTCCGGGGGCGGCCGCTGGGCCCCGTGGAGAAGTACCGGATCCGCAAGAAGTTCCCTCTGCCCCGCACCATCTGGGACGGCGAGCAGAAGACGCACTGCTTTAAGGTAAACACCAAGTCTGGATACGTGTTTTAATGTCACTCATATGGCTGCTGGGGACCCCCGGTTCATCTTATAAACATATATTTACATTAATTTGGAAACTTGCACACTCTCTCCTGTAAATGCGCTTTTTAACCTGCTGTAACAGGAAGCCTGGTCTTTGAGCTCTTAAGATGATAATGCCCAGAGCTGTGGTTATCCTCCTGCCGTAAACTACTTTACACATGGTGGCCTGGTGCAAGATCAGGGGTCCCATACAGAGCTGGGCAATACTTAGTGACCAGGATATCCATGCACTGACATAGTGTTCAACTTCTCATGTAGCCTACACTCTTTTTTATTTTTTTTATTTTTAATAACACATGAGTAGGCTTCTGTCACACACTTTAATTTACTTGTATGTTTAATATGCTCTGGTGTTAACTGGTGACACCAACTGTGGTGTGACTGTTTTAATCTGCTTTTAGTCTATTATATTTGCTGCAGCATTCACTGTGCGCTGCTGCAAAGGCCAGATTTCCCCACAAGACTCCGTTTGAGTTTGATATTATTTTTATTTAGCAGCAAATATTTAACTGGCTATGAGCTCAGACCTGCAGGAGTCTACATGAGCCATCTATCTGCTACTCAGGAGCCAATAAAGAGACGTTTATCCCATGTTTAAAGGGCAGCATTTTCAGTGCATCACCTGCAGTACAGAAACATTTTCATTGTCAGTGTCACAAGATCATTAGTGGCTCTTTTGGGAGCAAACAGACTATTTTTTCCATTTAAATATAGAATAACACCACTAATTGGTTCAATTTCACACAGAATTCAAAGATTCACTTAGTACAATAGTGAATTTCAGAGAGCAGGGAAGGTGTGTGCTTCTATGTATGATCTCCCTCCTGTGGCAGGGTGCAGTATTGTTCCTACCTGTGGTTAATCTGTAATGCCAAACCTCAGGAGGGACGGTGTCTCCAGCAGCCTATTAAGCCCCTTAACACGATCCAATTTAGTGCCTATAAATTATACTTCTAATGCAGATTTTAAATCGTGTGCTGCATTCATAAATCCAGTCTAATAAGATTACACTGAGCATCATATGAGTGATAAAGATTATTGTGGTTTAATAGGATGATATCAAAACACCATATGGTGTCTTGTCAAAGTGCTGCTCCATGATAATATGGTGTACTTTGTATTGTCTACGCAACAGGAAGGGATGTTATGATACATGAATGGTAGCCTAAATGTTTCGTATGTTTCTTTGTGTTCTCCAGGAAAGAACTCGCAGTTTGTTGAGAGAGTGGTATCTCCAAGATCCGTATCCCAACCCGTCCAGAAAACGCCACCTGGCCCAGGCCACAGGGCTCACGCCCACACAGGTCGGCAACTGGTTCAAGAACCGCCGCCAAAGAGACCGTGCTGCATCCGCAAAGAACAGGTACGTCAAGAAACGTGGAAGATTATGCTGATTAACTTGAGTTATAGATTCAGTTTGCTGCAGAAATACTTTCTGAGAAGCAGACTCAGTTGGCCTTTGGTAAAATAGATAAGGTCTGTTAAAAATGTATGTGATAAATACTAATATTTGTCTGGAGGGGAGCGAAACACAGTGAAAAAGACTCCAATCTAGGACCGCAGTCTCATCTTTCTCATCTCTCCCTCCACCCAGAATGCAGCAGGACCCTTCCCTCCTGCCCTCGGAGAGCTCACCTGATGGCTCCCTTCAGGAGCGCCGCCATCACCCCCACTTGTTGCCTCCCTCCCCTCGCCACCTGGGCAGCCCCGAGGCCAGTGACTGTAGCACAGAGAACGAGCGCAGAGGAACAGGAGCCTCCACCCCGGAGATCTCCGTCAGCAGCGACAGCGAGTTTGAGTCCTGAGACGATGGACTCTTTTCATGGACTCGTTCCATCTGTCATCAGGCGTGTTAAAGACACTTGAACTGGCTGTGGACACACTGGAGATGTTCTCAGTGGGAGGTGGACGAGGCCACTTGATGTGGCCGTGAGTGGACGCTGTACGGCAATGATATGCAAAAACAACATGCACTTAAAAAAGCACCATGGCACGTGACCTCGACTGTTATATGAATTAGTTTACTGCCGACCATGGTCTTTAGTTAATGTGAATGTTAATATTTTCAGTTTTGATACTGGCTTCAGTAAATATTTTTGGATAGATCATTTTCTAATAGTCATTATCTAAGCTACAGGATTCAATTGTATGGAAATCATGAGGACACAACGAACAATGCCTTGAGTAGGCTATTAATAAATGTGACTACATTTACATGCACATTAATAACTTGATTATCTTCAGGTTACGGCAAAATATGCCAACTGTGGAAAGTGTTAATCGCCTTGTTTCAAACATTAAACATTAAATTAACTGTCAGCATAAGGATAACCTAGATGCATGTACAAATAAATGTCCAAAATCCACATATTTAAAGGCAATAGCAAAAAAATTTGTTGGCAAGCTATGATAATGTTTAAAATTGCACTGTCTTTACCTTAATCTTGTTATTCAGTGTGATCAGGTTATAATGTGCATGTAAACATAGTGAACAATTAAACACATCTCACTGCCTTAAAAAGGAACTAAGGGCATCACTCTTCAACAATGCAAAAACTACTAATAATTTAAGTTTAGACAGACTTAATGTAACTAATGATGCACACGTGCTGCTTAAAATACAAAGCATTTTGTTACCAGCTGCGTTTTACCTGTTCACTTCTCTTTTTGGTTACTGTGTGAAATACGTAGGGCTTTTTGTAAACGCTCCTGAGCTGCTCTGTTGATAAATTCCCGCAGGAGCTAGAAGCAGAAAAGACGAGACAGCGAGAATGTAAAGCACTGATCGGTCTTAACTCAATGTGCCTATTACATTTGAGAACAGTGAGACCTGGTTAGATATGACTGTGTTGCACGTCAGAACAACACGCTCAAAGGTCTACTGTTTGCTGTCTTCCTTACAACCACCACTTCTCAGAACACATCACTGCATTTCAATGAAAAGATGTATTTTGTTAATGTTTTGTGTAAATAAATGAACCTATTTTTATCCAAAGTTTTACTGACTCACTTTATTTATAGGCTCAAAACTGTATGGTGTGCCAGGACTCGAGCCATGGGCCACGTACCATCCATAAATTACAATGATGTCTACATTTTAACTGACGGAGAATCCTCAAATTGGCTCCATGAACACAGGGTCTCCACATAGGGAAGAACATAAACTGTGCAACCAGAATTTATCCAAAACTCCAACTGTCAAGATTGAACCCTGAACAGAATTGTTTAATATCTTGTCCTGTATCACGCAAGCTAATGTGGGTGCACTGCCAAACAACATTTGAAGCATTTTTGTAGGTTCTTATTGCTGAAAATTATCCTTGAATTACTTAATGTTTCACTGGGAAAGGTTTTTATTTTTATTTTTATTTTTTTTATTTAAGTCCACTGAACGTAAAGGGCAACAACAAGGGAACACAGTCTGTGTAAAAGGATTTAGGGGTATATATTGGCAGAAATGTAATATATAATAATAAGTATATTTTCTTTAGTGTATAATCATCTGAAAATAAGAATTGCCATGTTTCCTGTACCTTAGAATGAGCTGTTAATAATCTACATAAGGAGTGGGTCCTGTTGCACCACTAGGTTTCTACAGCAGCCCAGAATGTTTTTGTGTTTTCACATCAGCTACCATAGTTGACAGCCCTATCAGTGACAAGCAGCATCGGCACAACACAAAGAGACCTCTGCAGATAATTCAGCTCATTGTAAAAACCTCTTCAATGTCTGGATCTTAAGTTATGAGAGAAAAAACGTGAGCACGCATTAAGAAGTGACGAGCCAAACAGCGGATTTGTAACCTTAAACTGCTTTGTTCAGTGTTTTTTAACAGTATAAATCACCTGGTCTGTTTGTTTTGGAGAGGAAGAGACCTCTGAGGATAATTTGGCTCCCAATAAAAACCTCCTGAACAGAGAACACTGAGGGAAAGCAAAAGATGAGTTCACGCTGGTTGCAGTCTGCAATCCTCACCGCTAGATGCCACTAAATCCCATAAATCCTTCACAGTGCTCTTTTAATTCAGATCAAAATAAAGCCCCAGATTAATAATTCAGGTATCATAACGTATCAACAACTACATTAAAATTGGGGAACCATCATTATTCACATATGCTGCATATCTATAGTCTCAACTACCTCTGTTCTATCTAATTACCTTGTCAGTTATACTTTAAGGCTATGAAAAATCTTTGTACAATATAGCCACAGATGACTGCCCAAAAATCAGTGGGCCTCTGCTGGTACCATGTGTTGCTCCATTTGCTGACACGCAATTTACATTTAATAACCAAAGCAGAGCTACAATTGCAATATACTGTACCAGACAGTGGTGGCACACCTCTGAGCTCAAACTGAGCACAGACAAAACTATGATACACACATACACAAACAATATACTCTATAATAAGCTAGTCTTTCTCTAGCTCACTACATCAGAAATACCACATTGCTGTCAGTGGTTCAAAACCTTTCCTGTAATGGACTTCCGTATCTCACCACTGTTCATGAGCCTTTCTCACATTTAGTCAAGGAAGGGAAAGCACAGGTGTAACCAATAACACTAATGATGGCCTAGCTCCTTTAATTTATGCAAGCAATGCAGCAATTAATTATGCAAGCAGTTACACCTGCTGAAGTTTGCCTCATTTGCCACATTTGATGTGGTCCACATGAAAGCAAACTATTTAATCATACACAGCCAGCAGACGCAGACACAACAGTATTCAGTTTTTAGCCACATCATGGATGTAAAGCCCAATATTCACCCTAATTTAAGATCTGTCTGCAGCTGCTAGCTTAAATGCTACACTAGCTAACTTAACATAGACAACTTTATCTGTTGTAAGGCAGGTAAAGAGGTAACGATAAAGTATATTGGTTTTAACATAACTTTTCACTGACTAACATTTAAGCACTACTTTATTTCTATATATAGTAGTTTCCACATTTACCGTTATGGCGTTTGCACTGGTGATTAGCATAACCTAAAAGTAGCTAGCATATTTTTCTAAAGATGAACACAAGCCAAACTAAAACAAAACAAAAAAGACTTACCAGTGTTATGAGGATATTTCCAGGTCAAAAAATATATTCGTCGACACATTTTGAACAAAACTACTATTTCTGCTGCACAATGAAGGAGAAGTGTAGCACTGTTGATGAGTTGCGACTGTTTCCTGAAACAAAGATGGAGGCCGGAAGTGACATACCTTCTTGCTCGTTCTGTAGTCCAACGGCCGTTAACGGTAGAAGATAACAGGTCGGAAACGACGCCTCCTAGCTGGTATTGTAATTTTACGACGCACAAAACGTTATCTTGTGAAATTATACAGATGCTAATTGACCCTATTAATAAAAGTACAATTAATGTCTCTTTTAGATATTGCCTTCAATATGGGAAGTAATTTAAAAACCTGTTTTGAAGGACTACAGAAATACAGGGTGGTACTCTACATTTCAGATTGATTTAGCAACTGTTTATTATATATATTTTTTTTTTATTGGGATAAGAAGGGGGAAGATGCCTCCCTTAAGAACAAAGCCAATTTACTGAAAAATTAAAAAAAGTATTTGCAATAGATTTTAGCATGTCCAGGATGCCAATGCATAAACCAACAGACTGTTGGAATGCGCTCAAACTTTTAAGGAGTTTTAAAGCCGTTTCATAGTTGACGCACGCAATGCGAGCAAGCGACACACTTCCTTTCATAGTCAACACATTGGAAGCAAGTGACGCAGGCGACACTTGAAATGCAATACATCGCCCGCACAATAGGGGGTAGCAGAGTCACAGGTACATTCCAGCTAGCTAGTACTGCTATTTTATTAGAGTGCAGGGCACTAGAACTGTCATATAAATGGGGGTGTGCCCGTACTAGTTCGCAAAGTTTTTCCTCCTCGCCCGCCATATTTCATACCTGCTTCTTCTGTAAATAACAAAAAGAGGATAATTTCAAGTACGTCACTTGCATTATCACCCCAGCTGGCAACGCATGGTATTACATAAGTCGTGTATCAAAAAAATGAACAACACATTTTGAAACGCAAGCACGCATCATGGCGGCCAATGCGTTCGCGTCTGCGTGCCTTTGCATCAACTATGAAACGGCCCTAGGTGTATTGGTATATCGTGGTATGTCTGTTGGAGTAACGTATTTTGGGATATGTTGTGATGTATGTATTGTGGTATTTGTCCTATGGTATGTGTATTGTACCCAGTGATGGTAGTGTCGGCAGCCAGAATCAAGCCAACTGATTCGGCCTGATTCTGGAGCATCATTCATACCAAGTCTCAGCTGAGTCAAGCGACCGGGTGCGGCCCAGCTAATTTCATCTGGCATGCCGAGTTTGGGCCGATGCTGGGCCAGGTCATTTCTGGTAACGGCCCAGTAATGGCAGTGTCGGCTGATTTGGACTGTGTATCATACATTTGGACTGGTTTTTACTTGTACGTCATGGATAATTGATCATTTATATTACACACTGAGATAGGATTTTGTAAGACAGATATTTGGTAATTACTATTATACACATATACATGGGTTATTTTTGTGAGACAAAGTTAAATGGTAATAAGAATGGTATATTTAGAAAAGGTTTATATATATATATATAAGGAAGCTGTCTGTTTCATTTCACTTAATGTATTATGGAGAAGAGGTGGAATTTAATTACTTCCTCCCACTCCTTTTCGAATGTGTAAATCAAACTAACTATACACTGACAATGGCTTTTTATTATGCTTTTCATTATTTGTATATATTTTTTTATTTATGTTGGTCTGCTTGTTTGTAGGTTCATGTTTTTTGGTTTTAACCAAAAAGAATATATTCAGATGCAACCCCTTTGTGTAGTAACTGTAATTTAATTGTATATTTTTGTAACTGTAGCTGGTTACATTTATTTTGTAGTTACATGTAACTAGTTACTTCCCAACACTGACAGTAATACAAAAAGCATAGGGTGTTATTACCTTGTACTCTTATAGGCTGATAAAAATGATATTACTGCTGTTTTTATTGAAGCAGTTTAAAATACAAAAACTTAAAAGTGCACTGACAATTGAAAAACAATGAATAAAAATGAGACAAAAATAATAAAATAAAAATAAAATGTAATATTAAATAATAAGGTAAAAATAATAAATTTATTAATTATAAATAAATTAATAATAAAAATAATATAATAAATAAATAAATGATTAAATAATAATGTCATGGACTAGAAATAAGTAAATAAACAAGATAATCTATTTTAATTAGGCTAAAATTTCATATAATCAAAATTAAAGAAAATAATAGTGTATAATTGTGTAGTTCACTATCAGCTGTAATTTTAACCAAAATCAGGAATGTATTTGCTGCTTTTCTTACACAGAGGTTACAGGAGATGAGAACACTTTCAAGGTCTACCAAAAACAATCTGCAGTATGTCTGGGAATTTACATATCTTGACATTTAACTTTCCAAAAAGGCACACAGGTTTGTAAAGCTAAGTCTCACCAGAAGTGGGCAGAGTGATGACATTTAACCAACCATTGCACCAAATGTTCCTCTTTTCTGTTGCAAAGAGAGGAGGAAGTGTCAAAAGTACACAACCTTCAACTGACTCAAAAAAGTGAAGTACAGGTCTCCCTCCTCCCACTGCCCCCCCTGGAAATGGGCGTCCTCACACTCAGTGGTCCCGCCCTCGCTGGAAGGAGTTGCAAGAAGACTTCTGCTTACCTGTCAGTTTCAGTCACTGCCAAATTCATGTGTATTAATCTTGTATTGGGTATCTGTTAGTCAGACCCCTGTCCTGACAGGAGGGAGCATCTTGAGCTGAAGCATGGACAGCGAGGGGAGAAAAGTGGTGGTGTGTGACAATGGGACGGGGGTGAGTCAAACTGTGTCTTTATGCAGTAGCTTGACAGCCTGTTAACAGCACTGGTTATTGACTTTGTTGCTTTCCAGTATTCAAAGTGTTCTCTTCAACCTGTCACACTGGTTTCTATGCAAACAGCTGTGTGAAACATCTGTTATATTGTAAAGTAGTGGCTCTATGGAGGTTAAAGTTAGCCTCTGGATTGTGGTTATCATGTGAAGGGTGTGAATGTGTGTGCAGCCTGATTCCACATCTGTCTGAACTTGTCACTCTGCCTCTAATCTGCACACACAGCCATACATGGTCGTGATGCTTCAAAGTGAGCAACAATTGGGTGAAAAGCAGGAAGAGAGATTTGACTCAGGAGTGGCTCTTCAGTTTCGTATTTTGGCTTGTTAATGTTGATGTCCAGGCTAAACTGGAGTTATATGAAGTGTACCTGCAGTCGGTGACGGGCTGTGTCCTGTGTTCTGCCTCTGCTTGGAATGTATTGCATCCCTTCAGGCTAAGGAATGTGTCTATGGGCACAGAGACAAGTTGAGACACTGCAGGCTGAGGTGTAGTCATGACAGGCAGAGGAGCCAGGCCATTTTAAATCAATGTAATAAATGCAGTATTTCCTCATGCTTTTAAAAGTGTAATGAAATTGCATTGTCTGATAATAATCAGTAAATGCAGCATGATAATACACTTCCTGGATACAGATTAACCCCAGTGTGGGATTAAACTGAATTGAACTGATTCATGAATGGGAATTATCCATTACAAACGGCTTCAGTGCTTCAATGTGCAGCTTCAATTCAGGAATACACAACACAAACGTTCAGTTTCAGAGAATGTAGCCCACACATCTTCACATTTCACTCTCACATCCTTCCCCAGTTCGTCAAGTGCGGCTTTGCCGGATCCAACTTCCCCGAACACATCTTCCCCGCCATGGTGGGTCGACCAATCATACGATCGAACACTAAAGTGGGCAACATCGAGATAAAGGTGAGATTACTTTGCAGTGCTCCTTCACTGCACCCTGCAGCTGAGATAAAGTCTGTAAGCACCGTGATCATGGACAATTCAACAGAATAAAACATGAAAAATCTATAAACTTTTCTTCCGTCATGTCTTGCTCTGTATATTTTTGCTAAATTTAACTGGTGAATGGATGAAAAACTAGATTTCCATGCAGTCTCTCATCACATAAACTGCATCTTTATGTAGTTGTATTGCTTTTTGGTAGGTCTGGAAACTCACTGTAAAGCTTTTCCAGCTAATTAAACCAACCTCTAAACTCTCAGCTCACATATAAGACAAAGACATCAGGCTTCCCAAGATAATTGTCTTATTTTTTACTTAAAATTACATGCACTTTTGCCCCCAATCGTGGGATGTGTTGAACCTCAGTAATGTAAGAGCACTGACCTATACAGGGTGCCTGCAGGTCCTTTTAAAGTCTTAAAATGTCAAGTGAAAATTGTCTTAGATTTGAATGTTGAAAGTCTTAAATGCCACAGACATTTTATCAAATTGCATTTTTCCATCCTTTAAATTTAATTTTACTTTATACTGTCACTTACATATTGGCAAAATTTGGATTAACCTACTTACCTTTATACCCACCTGCAATGCTTGAGCAAGAAAGAGATGATTTTTTTCATAAATCAGTCTTAAATTTGGTTCAAAATGATCTCGAAAAGGTCTAAAAAAGCATTGCATGGGGCATACAGCAAACATCTCCTCACGATCCGCTAGCTACATGTCCTCTGAATATGCTGTGAAAAAGTCTGGTCTCTGTAGGCAGCCCAGGCTCCACAAATGGCAACAAAACTGCTCTAACTGCCTCTCTGGGCCAAACATTCATGTGTGTGCGTTTGCGCGAGACCGTGAGAAATGTTTGCTGTATGTGACAAAAACTTTTCAAGCTTAGAAAGACTTAGAGAGCCTTTAAGAGAATAACACACATTGATGTATACATCCTCAAACTATGGTGTTTTAAAAAGTATTGTTTTGGTATCTGTGCAAAAATTAAGATATATTAGCACCGGCATCGAAATTTTAGAAACAATACCCGGCCCATACACTCTGTTCTTTTTGGGAAGACGAACTTAACATCTTGATACCTTGGAAACATTTTTTTAGAACAATTTACAAAACAAAATCATCACTAGGTAGATTCTGCAGTGAGGAAGAGGAAGAACAGCTGCATTTGTTGTTCCACTGCCCTCATGTTAAATATTTATTGGGTGTCCTGGATGAAAACAGTCCCCAGATCATAAATACCATTATTCTGTTGGGTAAAATATTTTTATTTAAAGCTCTATCAAGAAAAAATCGAATTTAAGTTTCCTGAAAAATACAGTGCAATGTCAGTTTCTTATGGAAAAAAAATTATTGCTATAAACTGTTGTAAAGTAGAACAACATAACATGAAATGGGAGAAAATTTGCTCCAGAGAAAAGAAAAGTGGAGCTATATAGAATTGTAATTACACTTTATCTGTCATATAAACTTATTTGTTTTTTTTTATTAGTACTATTAGCTGAACGTCTCCCACTCTGTCTCACCAGGACCTGATGGTGGGTGATGAGGCCAGCGAATGTCGCTCCATGCTGGAGGTGTCCTACCCCATGGAGAACGGTATGGTGCGCTCCTGGGACGACATGCTCCACCTGTGGGACTACACCTTCGGTCCCGACCGCCTGGACATCACCCCATCGGAATGCAAGGTAGGACACAGCTGGGCAGATGTTGTAGTGTACGCAGTTTCACAGTTCAACAGTATGTGACTGTTATATCTTCACAGGAAGTGACAAAACAAAATGAATTAAATATGTAAACAGAATGTTTCATATCATACCTGGTACACTACACAGAGTAAGTTTTTAAAGCCTTCCCTCAGTCTGTATTTTATTTTTTAATTCTTGAAGATCCTGCTGACGGAGCCGCCCATGAACCCAACCAAGAACCGGGAGAAGATCGCAGAGGTCATGTTTGAGAAGTACCAGTTCCACGGCATTTACGTGGCAATTCAGGCTGTGCTCACTCTGTATGCTCAGGGTAAGACATCACAACTCAAACCTCCTAACTCATAACCTTTTAATTTTGAGGTGTAACTGAGAGCAAATTACAGTAATGGTGGGTTTAAGTGCTGAGGATTACTGGAAATGCTTCATATAACACTCTTGTGGGAATCAATGCTGTCTCTAGGTTTGCTGACCGGTGTGGTGCTCGACTCGGGGGATGGTGTCACCCACATCTGTCCAGTGTACGAGGGCTTTTCTTTACCCCACCTCACACGTAGGCTGGACATCGCAGGACGCGACATCACACGCTACCTCATTAAGGTGAGCTGGCAGACGCTCGGTTCAGCTTTGTGGATGAAGGGTCTGAATATTGCACATGAAGAAATTAGGGACAAAATAAGAAAACACAACAGGTCTGTATCAAGCGCCAACCAATGTACCCAACGCGGAAGTGCCAAAAACTGCAGTTCCTCTAATGGCCACTAGAGGCTGGCTCCACAGTGAGTCAATCCCCATAGACTCCCCATGTTAAAATGCCCAACTGTTACAGTAGAAATAAACATGTTTACAGTCTGGTACAAAAAACAATTCCTGTTCTTGATAACTGTACAGGGATTCATTCTTATATAACTCACCTGTTTACGTGTTATTAAGCCTGAAAGATATGCATAATTAAAGGCATGGTCGCTTTGACACTAGTCACTAGTCACTACCACACCAACAATGTGGGTTAGGTAACGTTACCATGGTGTAACCCCAGATTCACAGAGTAAAGATGTAGCCATAGCTGTTGCTATTTCAGTGTGTTTTCAGCTGATGAAAGTAAATTGTAACATTTTGGTTGCCTAAAAAATTCTTGCTCAGCGTTTTGTCTCATTAAAAGACCCTCTAAGAAGTCAGATGTTAAGTATTTTTGGTATGCACATTCTGTTTTAATCATTATAAGCCTGTTTTTGCACACAAAAATTACTATTATCACAGTTACACATAGATGTCAAAGCACCATGCTAACCAGGCTAGCTGCTAGCCTTAGTGTTAGCTGCATTATCTCATCCAAACATGGTCATTTTTGGCTCCAAAATACCAAACTTGAGGCTTCAAAATGGGAGTGCACAAACCAATGGGTGAGATCAGGATGGCTATGTACATTGTTTTATACTGTCTATGGTCCAAATAGATTTTGTTGGTAAATATGCATAAGGGAAAATGACAAATACACAAATCTCTTATTTTCCCGCCATCAGCTCCTGCTTCTCCGCGGCTACGCCTTCAACCACTCGGCCGACTTTGAGACTGTGCGTTTGTTGAAGGAGAAGCTCTGCTACGTGGGATACAACATTGAACAGGAGCAGCGCCTGGCTGAAGAGACCACCTACCTGGTGGAGTCGTTCACGGTACGTAGTTTTAGTCTACGTTATTAACTAATATTATTTAGTCTATGGTTTAACCTTTTGGGAAACATGCTAATTTGCTTTCTTGGCAAAGTTTAGTTGAGAAGATTGATACCCGTCCTGCATCTGTGTTGGTAATTTGAAGCCAAAGCTAGCAGCCTGTTAGCTTAGCTTAGCATAAAGACTAGAAACAGGGGGAAACAACAAGCCTGGCACCAAAGGTAAAAAACAAAAAAATAATTACTGTATTTCCCCAAACTTCAAACAATTCCTTTAATGTAGTTACTTGTAGAATTGGAGCATGTCTGATTTTGGTGCCCTCTACTGGCTATAGAGAGTGCTCCAGGAATCCTAAAACCCAGATATAAGTTACAATTTAAGCACTCCTGGTTCCCTCGTCTCGAAGTCAATGGGTTATTTGAATGGGTTTTTGGTTAGACATAAAATACGTCAGTAAATACTGCACTCATCAATTTTGAAAGCGTTTAGGTGTCGTAAAAAATGTAACTGGTTCTTCTCTCCGGTGCAGCTCCCTGACGGCCGGCAGATAAAGGTGGGCGGAGAGCGGTTCGGGGCCCCTGAAGCCCTCTTCCAGCCTCACCTCATCAACGTGGAGGGAGCCGGCGTGGCTGAGCTGCTGTTTAACACCATCCAGGCTGCGGACATCGACCTCAGGTCTGAGCCTCCTCACTGCTGTCTGTACTGACGCACCTACACAAGATAAACAAAGCTCATCATCCTCCCATCTGTTTGTCTTCTGTGCAGGGCGGACTTCTATAAGCACATCGTCCTGTCCGGAGGCACCACCATGTACCCTGGACTTCCATCCAGACTGGAGCGAGAGATCAAGCAGCTCTACCTGGAGAGGGTGCTGGACGGAGACACCAAGAAACTATCAGTAAGAACTTTAATATCCACTAACTATATTTCTACTTCACTGGAGAGCAGCTGCACAGCTGGGGTTTAAAATCTTGATTATCTGTTAAACAAAGCGGCACTGCAGTGTTAGATAAGGTGTTATACAACTGCTGATCCTCTGTAATACCTTTGCAAAAACACTATAATCCATTAAGGTTAACAACAGTATAATCTGTAGAATAAATCACAATGTTAAAATAATACACTCTCAGTTCATTAAATAAATGTTACATGATACGATTTAAGAGCTCTTTTTGGTTATAATAAATGCATTTGACTAAAAACAATCTCACTTATTTGCTCTGGAGCTCTAAACTGTATCACACAGTCATTAAGACAAAGACTTACCAGACTTTTCTCGTGCTTTAATAGATTATAAAAAATATATATATATATATATATATAGTGAGACGTTTGTCACTCAGCCGCAATGTTGGATAAAGTCAAGCCAACATGAGTCCACATGTTGGCTTGACTTTAAAGCAAAGCAATCTTAGTTTTAGTCTACATTAATAACCAATGTTTTTAGTCTATGGCTTAACATTTTGGTTAATGTGCTAATTTGTTTTCTTGCCAACAGTTCGGTGAGAAAATAAATACCACTCCTGCATCTGTGTTATTAATATGAAGCTAAAGTTAGCAGTCTGTTAGCTTAGCTTAGCATAAAGACTAGAAATGGGGGAAACAGCTAGCCTGGCACCAAAGGTGAAAAACAAAATAAGTGCCAATGGACGCTCAAAACTAACAAGTTAGATGGTGTTTAAGTCGATTTACGGGGAGTTACACGGTTCTATGTAAGCTAAGCTAACTTAGCTTAGCTGTAAAATGAGAACGTAAAGTCAAGCCAAAACAAAGCACCGCTCATTGGCTGGAGGATTTTACAGCTAAACAGTACACTAAAATATGTCTCTGAAAACATCTGAGGTGAGAAATAGGCAATGCAGTAAGAGAATCTCGATTCATGTTTGATCAGCACTGCCTAGTTTGACAGTTTGACCACAGTTCACAAGCAGTGATCGACATGTCTGACAGCTGCATTAGAGACTCTTTGGCTCTGACTGGATGTTGCTGATTGCGCCATGGTCTGATTCTAGCATATAGAAGCAGTAGGAAGAGGAAGAGCGACATCATATTTGAGAATGTATTTCAATTATTCTGATGGTTCATCCAAGAGAAGTTTTCCTACAACAGTTGTAGGAGCAGTTTTGTCTGGAGCTCAAACACAGATACCCTTTTTCCACCAACATGGAACAGGTTCTTGTTTTGGTTCCTGCACCTAATTTTGAACCGTTAAGAGCAATTTGAGGGAGAATAAATTGGTTCAGAACCCAAAAAACTGGTTCTCTAAAGCCAAAAATAGCAGGTTTTCCTTGACCCTAAGTACAAACCATGACGACATCAGTGGGCGTGTCATATTCTACTGGTTTCAAAGAGAAGATAGAGTCAAGTGAGAAATCGTTGGTCCAGGCTTGTTTTCTGGGTGAAAACAAATATCTGTACTAACAGAACAAATGTTTGCAGGTAATCTACAAATTTTCTTTACTGCCGTTACTTCTGTTGTGCATTGTGCAACACCCTCCGTTGATGACACATCCTTGATTACAATGGTTCAGCTCAAGACTGGTGGAAACACTGGCAGGTTCGCTAGATAGCACCAAGGTTCCAGGAGTCATGAACAGAACCAGCTCAAGAACCAGAGCTAATTCAGTGGAAAAGGGGTGTGAGAGAGACAGAGTATAAATATTTTAAAAAGCCCATGTATGTACATGTTTCTATAACCTCTCCTCTCTTATTTTCTTCACCTGTGTAGAAGTTTAAGATCCGCATCGAGGACCCTCCCCGGCGTAAGCACATGGTGTTCCTGGGCGGCGCCGTGCTGGCCAACATCATGAAAGACAAGGAATCCTTCTGGCTGAGCAGGGCGGAGTACCAGGAGAAAGGCGTGGGAGTGCTGCAGAAACTGGGAGGTGGAGTCAGATAAAAATAAAGCTTGTAAAGGAAAACCCAGATACTTCTTCTCTGTTTTTTTTTTTTTTCAAATCGAAGTCTCACCTCTCATCGCTTGGCATGCTGGGTGAAAAAGCTGGCTCTCAGTGTACTTCACAGAAAACGACACTCCTTCATTCCTGCTAGTGCTGGAACAATATTTTGAACAACTCGTTCATCTTTTACCATAAATATGTTCAGGACATTCTGTACAGATGCAGCATATGGATACCTGAAACTTTTATAGAGGCCTTTTTATACACTGTGACAATTAAATCAGCATTTAAGGGTGCTATTTTTCTGTCATTTAAATTGGGTCTCGACATGATGCAAATCTCACAAGGTGATGGGTGACACAGTTTATAACTTGAAGAAATCCTATCCTATGAAAATATTTGTTACATCCAGATAACTTCATGCTGTGCTTTGTAAAACAATGAGAAAGGTTTGTTGGGAAACACCACTGACTGATGTAGAATATGTGAAATGTTTAAAACGGTAAATAAAGATTTTATTGGTGACAAATTCTTTGTCTTTTTTTTTTTTGTATTAGGGCAAAATCAGTCCTAGTATTTTATTAGTGAGATGTATCAGGATTTCTAACAGTTGTCTGTCAGAAATGCTTTTAAAGAGGAAGTGAGGCCTTCTTCAAAATTCATACATTACTCCTATGATCTAAGACAGTCCGAAAATATTAGTTAACATGAACAACTCTCCGATATTTAAAAACTGGAGTGCTAAAACTCAAATCTGTGATGTCATCAAGTATAAAGTCTGGAGCTGCTCCACAGACTGAATTGGAAGAGATGTTCTAGATGACATTGAGAGCAACCAGGGGAGTGCTCTGAGTATATGGGTACATTTTTTGTTTCATGAAATAGAACACTACAGCAGAATATGGCCTTGTCTACATGTATATAGATATTATTTGAAACAGGTATTTTCCCCATGGGTTAAAAAAATAATTCTGTCCACAGGACCTTCGATTTACAAAATATCTCCGTTCACACTAGAACTAGCACCTTCCCCTCATCACACAGGTGGTAACACTACTAACACATTACTTTTTTCAAAACGACGACTGGAGATCTCGTCCCGTGATTCCCAAAGAAGCTGACTCAAACATACAAACGATGCTCTGGACATGAGAAAACTTTGCTTCTACTCCTCATCGACGACAATCCCACTCATAAGATTGTCGTTTCTGACAGACTTCAAAACCGAGGACGCTAAAGCCGATGAAATAAAACTGGGTGCAGCAGATGCCTTCCTTTATCTGTTAAGTGGTGCAGCAACACTGCTAGTGATGCTAACAAAATGTACACAAACTATTATGTTTGTCTCTGACTCATGTTAGCTACACACAGCAACAACAGACGTGCGTGAATTGAGGAGATGATGCTAACGTTCTGTTTTACACGTCCACATGGATATAAATTAACTGGATTTGTTAATTTGAAATATCTGCACTTTAAGTCTGATTTATGATTGGGTGCGGGACACTTTTGAGGAGTGTCGCTTGACAGAAATTTAAGAGCAGCACAACATTTTCTATTTATGCTTCGACGAAAGGTTTCAACCGTCTTTATGGTTGCCAGACACGCCCTGCGTTTTTTGCAGTCCGAATCTATTTCTGTCGGCTTAAGAGAAGCTGTTTAATCACACCAATATCCCGATGTACATGTGCGTTTAACTTATTCACCGTTTACTTATTGATTGATCGGCTCCAAGTCTGTGTCTGTGAGCATCAGACTCCCCTCACTCTCTGCGGTGTGCTGGGAAATAAAAATAATGAATCATTAAATACAAATACTGTTGGTTTCGTCCCGTGGCACTGACATGAAACATATCTCGGTTCAGTAAATGTCTGCTGTCAGTCAACCTGGTGAAGACAGTTTGTCCAGCCCGTAGATGTCTATGATGAAAATTAGCCTGTGTGGCTAAATCTGGCACATTTACGTGTTATCATGTTATTAAATGTGCAGTCCCTTACTAAATGAAATACACATAAACATAATGGGGAAGCTCTGTCCTTTCAGCTCTGTATCAGCGACTACCTCTGTGGACAGAGACGCTAAAATGCTGGTCGGAGTCGATGTAAATTCGAAATTACTTTCTCCACAGCGACAATTACCGCACTACCAATCATGGACCACGACAAAATATGACGTTGTCCGTGACATAACAAATTCTTCAGGTGCACTTCATGAAAGGAAAGTGTTGTGTACACCTTTTTTACATCCAAAATATGCAATTTCTGTCAAGCAACATACATCAAAAGTGTCGGGCGTTTTAGTGACCTAAAATTTTATGTGTGAACCAGAGGCAAAAACGTAGAGGTAAAAATCCGTTTACAGAAATATTTGTATACATGTAGACAGCACTTAAAGCTCATTTGGGTATAAAAATTAAACAAAGTTCTGTGGGTCCACAAAATCCTATGACATCACAAGTTTAAGACTTCCTCCTTTAGCTTCTGGCTTTAACAGAGAGTAACTCATGTTCACAAATACTGATAGAACTCTTCAAGGTCATGGAAATAACACATAAAAATCTTAATTTAGGTGGTGTTCTCCTTTAAATAAATAAAGTCCTGTGTGAAAAGAGAGCAGTGCTGTATTTGATTTGTTAAAAGCTGCCATAGAAATCAAATATATGAAATCTGTCAGGATGACAACATCAGAAAACCAAACATCTTGAGTAAGTGTGCTCCTTACAGGCAGGAGTAAAATGGTGTCGTCTGCTGCCCTCTGATGGCTGACTCTGTTCAAGACATCTAATCCCAACAGTCACTTCAATCCCACTAGAAAACCAAACTGGGTGTAACAACACTGTGTACAGATATTGCAACTTTTTATTGCGATACTGAGTTACCTGACAGAATACAGTAATGTGTTTCCACACTGAAAAAGAAATAAGTGAGCTCTCACAATGAACACATGCTTCACGCGCACACACGCCACATTCGCAGAACCTTCACGTTAAATGAAAAAGCATGCAATAATGTTCAAAACACATCGCAGTTCCCGCCAGAAATGAACCTCTGATTTTAAAAACTCCAGATATGTCGAAAATCCATACTTAGGTTTGATATCTACCCAACAAATTGAACAATTAAAAGTTAGTTTAAAATGCACAATATGATAATATGACCATGACACTGAGTTGAACAGTCAGTTGATAAGTGATGACTTGCAGCAGGCGTCGCCAGAAGCTGGTGACGTTTACATTTACATTCTACCAGTCACCGTGAGGTCCTGGTTTATGGTCAGACTGTCCGCTCAGCCCGGGTTGTAACGCCGTGTTATCTTACAGTTCGGCCAAGAGAAACAGCAGAACTCAAAAGCAGTGGAATGAATGCAGTCGTGAAAGGATTAAAGTCTGACACGGAAAAAAGATTTTAATACATTCGCAAGTCATTCAGTAAATCTGTTGCAGGTTGTCTCGCTGTGTCGATGCTTGTTTTTTTTTTTTCTCTCACATGGTTTAAAAACAGAGAGCTGATGCTTTTCTATCACTTCCCTCCTACTCGCACATTACTCCACCTGCCAAAAAAACACTAAATAGAATACGCGAGCAAGGAGGAGAGTCTGCGCTTTTTTTCTCAAAAAAGCAAAAATAAACCTGTCTCTGTGGGAGATTCTAAAAATAAACAGCTGATTTAAAGCTTCCCTTCGAGCTCGCAAACCTGATTTCTTTCGACACCTGTTGTATCACAAAATGGCCTCTCTTTATTTTTGTCACTTTGGTATTGAGGTTTGGTCTTGGCTATAACACATCTCACCTTGTTTGTCAAACTGTATTCCAAAGCGGGGCACAGAAAGGTGTCCCGAACCCTTCGACAGCGCGGTTCCATCCGAGCATCTGCAGACTTTTACACATTAAAAGTGAAGTAATAAAACATCCAAGTGTCTTTTAGGTTTTGCCCAGAACTATACAGTGAAAGGGTTACATCACCACGATGCACAATTTGCCTTCTGGTGTGCGTACAGGAAGTGATTTTGTTTCCAGGCAACAGTAGTCTCACAGAATTTGTCTTTGGATTTGAGCCTCCTCACGTTTAAATGATGTAATCCCTTCACGGTATAACTCTGGGTTCATGTTTCAAATAACAACCAAATCCATTTATTACACATTTTCCATGTCACAAATAGAAGAACACTCCTTTACACCAGCAGCCACACTGAGTGGTACACAGTACAACTTTTTGGCAACAGTCCCTATGTTGGTCCTGCTGTGCTCTGCATGTTGGTCCATTTAGGAAAGAGTTTACCGTTAAAGGTCTGCTCCGAGTCTGGAGAAGGGCTGTAGTTTTTCACAACGAGTCCTGACCCACGACGAGACACAACACACCGCCGGAGAGAAAGAGACAGAACAAGAGAGAGAAAGAGAGAGAAAGCGAGAGCAACCATCCATCTCCTCCTCCTCCTCCCTCCTCCCTCCATTCCTCCCACTCACTCCTCACACACCGACTCGCTCAGGTCCACGGCGCCACCTCTGGTGAGCCGCCGCATCTTGCTGAAGTCGTGGTCGGTCCTCAGGTAGGAGAGCGAGGGGCCTCCCTCGCTGTGGCTGGCCAGGTCCTGGGGCTGGGCCTGAGGCGGCAGGGCCCTCATCTCGCCACCGCTGCGCCAGTACAGCGTGTATTGCTGCGGGTCGGACACTCCAAAGGTGGAGGCACACAGCTGCGCCAGGGCCTGGCTGGTCTCCCCGGCTCTCCACTGCAACGTCCGCACGGCGCTCCGCTCCCCGTCCTGGAACAGTATCCGAACGCACCTCTGGAGGGGAGGGGAGGGGAGGGAGGAGAGAAGGAGAGGAAAAAAAAGAGTGAATATATACTGTATTCATGCAAAACAGAGGTCAAGAGGCTTATGGAGTGAGGGCAAAAGAGGGGGAGGAAAGAGAGCTGGAGCCAGAGGAGGAGTGAGAGCGGTGCAAACACACGGGCTGATAATCCTCTATAATAAATGAGCCAAAATCATGCTCATAAAAGAAATTCTCTCTAAAACAAAGCTCCTGCTTCCCACACACACAACCAGCGGGTCCAAGAGCTTTATATGAAAATCATCCTCCTGAAATTGCTCTTTTTCTCTCTTGCACGTTACGGCTTCATTGACAAACTCCCAATATTAATCCACTGGAGCAAGTCCACGTCCAAACTCACCAAACATAATCCAGTAAGCTCGCTCTATCTTGGTGCTCTGCTGAAGTTTTTTTTTCTTTCCCTCTCAGTTTAATCCAAACAGAAACTTTTTGACATTTTCAAAAGGAACAAAAAGGCGATCAAGCACACAACTAACGAGCCTGTCTCAACAATTGCCACTCTTCAAACACTTACCGGCAATTGTGCTGTACCTGAGCTATTATATAATGTCAGATTCAACCACCTACAGACGCCCTCACAAGTCTCTTTAAAACACACACACACACACAATGAAAACACACTCAACATAATCCTTTTACCAAACATCCAACATTGAGAAACCGGTGAGAATCCTCTCCTCTGCCACACACAAACACACAGCCTACCTAACACACACTGAGGCACAAGTGGCCAAATATGCTCTAAACTAAAAGAAAAAAGAAGAACACACACACACACACACACACACACACACACCAGCAATTACAATCAACAGGTCTGCCATCATCCAAACTTACAGAGTCACTGAGCTCCTCGCTGTCCGTGTGCATATTGTGTTTGCCTGCTTCGATGGGTAGATGCAGCTCAATAAATTTCATGTTATCTGACCGCCCACTTCTTCATAGCACTTGGCTCACTGATCCCCGCCTGTGTCAGTGGAAAATCTGGCTGCCGGGTGAGTTAGATCGGCTATTTGAAGCCAGGAGAGGCACCACGTGACGAGACAGAAACGTTGTGGATGACAATGCCTTTTTTCCATGGCATCTGGCGGACCGCTTCACCAATCTGGGGCCGGGAGGAGAGTGATAACAGGAGAGTGTAGGTAAAAGTCGGTGTGCGCATTAGTGCATGCCCCGTCGTAAGCCGGCGGCCCCAGATCAGCGGATTACCTCTAAAAATGTCTAAAAACTAATCCCCTGAAATGAGTTTGAAACGTGTTTGCACGCCATGACGGGGAAATCCAGGTGTGTTTCTCATTTTTGATGGATGACCCACTGTTCCACTGAAAATTGTCACCTTTTGACCTCGATGAAATTTGAGTGCTGCGTTGGGCTTCCCGAGCTGCCGCAGTAATACCTGAGATCAACTCTGAATGAAATACGGGTCGCTGTTGCTGGGTCTACCCCACCTGTCGTTGTCACAGATGTAGGATAATCTGATGTCGCTCAGCGTGTGTCGCCATCAGAATAATTAATGTAAAGTCTGACCTCTTTGGGTGGATTATCGCCTTGTTTTTGTTGCCGTTTGTGTCTTTCCTGCCGTTTGGAAGACATATAACAGGTTCGTGTTTGAACTGTGAAACCTGGAAACAGTTTATCCATGATTCTTGGTGCCTGTTTGACACTTCCTCTAGTGTTAGAAGCTGGAGTTTGGACCCAGGGTAACAGGACAGATCATTTCCTAAGTTGTCAGTTTTAGACAAATACTCTAAAGCTAGGAGCTATGAACACATTTTTTTTGGCGTTGTGCCTCTGGGACGCTGGCTGCCTACAGACTAGCACCTGTACCTTTTTATAACGCCTCGACTTCATCTGAGCGCTGCTGGCGTACACTCCCATAAACGTCCCAGGCACAGAAAGTAAGAAGAAACTAAGAAAATACGTAGGGCAGAGTCTCTGTGGAAAAATATGCTGCCACACAAGTGATGATTGAGAGAGATTACTTCTTTATGAGTAGACACATTTTTTTTTAAGGAAAATCCTGCATAGTACTGCATTAATTGGTCCCCAGAGGGTGCGAGACTTGAATCCAGGACAATATTTGCCAAGTGCCAAATAGTATTGACCTGACAGTCAAATTCAGTCAGGTCATGGTCAAATCACAGATATGATCGGCCTTGACATCACGTACATTTAGTGTCTTTTCCAGCTTGAAGGGAAAGTTTGGTATTGTTTTACTTGGACCTTGTTTCCCATGTTTATGTGTCTACAGCGGTGTGACGGTCGTGCCCACGGCCACACAAATACATACACCAGTTTGTTTAGTTTAAAATTTGTTAATACTTTGACAACACACTGTTTTTATAGATGAAGTGTGCACATTTTGCTATTTGCTTTTGTAATTTATTAATTCATTTCTCTTTGTCTTTGAGTTACATGAAGTCACTTCCTGGTTGAAGCTGGGCAAAAGATGGGGCTGAGGGTGGAGCCTGGTTTTATTCAGAAGGTCCATACCTCAGACCAAACTAAAAGCTGTGACATCATGGGGGGGAATCAGGGGTTTCTTTGTGTTATTAGTTATTGTCAATAAGTTCTCCCCTTTGTGTTTAATATGGTGTGATCAGCCAAGTACATACGTTGCACCATTGTTTCATTCTGTTAGGTCTGCTTGATGACTTTACGTCTAGTTTTGTAGCTTTATTTTTCAGTGGAGTTATGTTTTGTTGACCGCTTTTCAGGGCCCTGTAAGTGTATATTCAGAGTATATGTAAATGCAGTTGCTGAGTCAGTCTGTCAGTCCGTCCATTCATCCATTCTGGCAAGGGCAGCACGCTGAGCAAAGTATTCTAGACGTCCCTCTCCCCAGCAGCGCTATCCAGCTCCTCCTGATGGATTGCAAGGTGTTCCCAGGCCAGATGAGATATACAATCCCTCGAGTGGGTTCTGGGTCTGCCCCTGGGCCTGGAAAACCTGACGGCGCCCTGGACACATCCTGATCAGATGCCCGGACCACCTCAACTGACCTCTTTCGACACGAAGGAGCAGCGGCTCCTTACCCTATCTCTAAGGCTGGGCTCAGCCACCCCACGGAGGAAACTCATATCGCCCACTTGAATCCATGATCTCATTCTTTCGGTCACTACCCAGAGCTCATGACCATAGGTGAGGGTTGGGACATAGATGGACCAGTAAATCTAAAGCTTTGCCTTCCGGCTCAGCTCCCTTTTCTTCATGATGGTCCAGCAAAGCACCTGCATTACCGCTGACGCCGTGCCAAATGGCCTGTCCATCTCCAATTTTCCCCTCACTTGCAAACAAGACTCAAGGTACTTGAACTCCTTATCTTTGGGCAGTAACTCTCTGCCAAGTCGCAGGGGGCAATCCACCGTTTTCCGGCGGAGTACCACGGCCTCAGATTTGGAGGTGCTGACTCTCATCCTGACCTCTTCACACTCGGGTGCAAGCTGCCCCAGTGAGTGCTGGAGGTAACGGTATGATAAAACCAACAGAACCACATCATCTGCAAAAAGCAGAACTGCAATTCTGAGGTCCCCAAACCGGACCGCTCCCTTCACCCAGTTGCACCTTAAAATTCTGCCCACAAACATCACAAACAGAATCGGTGACAAGGGACAACCCTGACAAAGGCCAACACCCAATTAAAACGTGTTTGACTTTGAGCTGAGTATGCAGATACAGCTCTCACTTTGATAGTGCAAGGACCATATGGCTCGTAGCATTGGCCTTGGTACCCCACATTCTCGCAGAAGCCCCCAAAGGGAACTTGGTTGTAAGCTTTCTCCCAGTCCACAAAACACACATAAACTGGATGGGCAAACTCCCATGACCCCTATAACAACGCTGTCAGGGTGAAGAGCTCGTCCACTGTTTCACGTCCAGGAGAGAATCTGCATTGCTCCTCCTGAATTCAAGGTTCGACAATCAGTCGGAGCCTCCTTTCCAGCTCCCTCGAATAAACTTCTCCCTGATAATTGGAGCACACCCTCCAGTCCCCTTTTTATAATGTTTAAACCTGCTGCATCAAGATTAAAGTTTATGAGCTGTGGAATATGCAGGTGTCACGTTAGAAATAAATGAAGTAGTAAAATAAATTATCAACTGGTGAACTCACACGATACGTAATTTTCTGCCTGCATTCCTCTCTTGTCTTGATTGAAGCAACAGTGCTGCTCTTTACTCTGATTATTTTTTACACTCTTCAAAGGCAGAAGTAGGCGGCACGGATCAATCATTGTTTTCGTTTTATGAGAACACGCGCACAGACCCTGAAGCAGAAAGCCTGAGTTAACACAACAAGCTGATATCCACCTTCAGCTCTGACTGAGGCCTTAGGGTTTGTTGAGCCACCTGAAACCCACTTTAGGTTCCAGCCTATGTTTTAGGGAGCTCTGCATCATTCAACGCTTCCAGCATCACATATTTCTCAAATGTAATTTTGCGGTCGTGTTGTTCACATGGTACAGTGGAGAATATCTAACAGAATTGTTTCACTGCATAATAAAGAGGAGTTCCTACACTCTGCACATCAATCAGCACTTCACACAGGGCAGCTATGTGTGACAGCTCAAAGTAGAGTACTGTGCAAACCCACACACACACTGTAACACTACTACTACCGATTCTGTGGTGTACGACTACAATCAAAACATCTGGTACTGTACATCAGTGATAGTCAAAGTGGGGTCCGGGGCACTGGGCCAGAGGGTCCATGAAAAGATTAACTGATTAAAATTATCATGATATAAGTGAGTATTTTAATTCTTAAATCTAAAATAGTTTCTAATAATCAGAATCCACGTTGGCACAAGACTGAAACACTTCAGAAGACTGTAGAAATGTAAAATTTAGGCTCAAGGGACACACATGAGGGGTCCCTGGTACATACTCTGTCTTATTGAGGGTCCTTGGCTGACAAAAGACTGAGATCCTCCGCTGTACGTACCTGGTTCTGCATGCTCTCCTTTTGTCTCTGTGCCTCTCGGCTCCGTCTGCAGCTCCACTCCTTCAGAGCCTCCTGGGCCTCTGGCGTCAGGCAGCCTGAGCGCGGCTGCTCCCTGTCCAGGCTCTGGATCAGACACAGGCTGGCATACACGCTGGTCAAGTAGTAGCCACCTGGAACCAAAAGAAAAAAAGCTTGTGACTATAAATAGCAGCAAAATAGTGAGTAAAATCTGGAGCAGGACAAAGTGATTAATGAGCAGGCACCAGTCACCACCACTAGCACTAAAAGTAACCGCAACTAATATATGTTATACTAAAAAACCTAGTTATTAATACTAAGATACGTAATGACCAAAATCTAATTAGTCACAAGTGATAAACAAATAGAGCTTGAATGAAATAGTGAATTGAATTGTTGATGGACAGAAAATTAATCATGATTTAGATTAGGAGTGTACCGATTGTGAAAATCTGGGCCGATATCAATGTGTAAAATAACTATTTGGACGATAACTGATGGTGGTTTTTTTGTTGTTTATCCCCTTTAGTGCCAGTGAAACAAAGAAATCTTCATCATAGAAAAATCTGAACTGAACTGTTTTAAAGTCGACCAGTCCTTCATGACATGACCTTCGAATGAGCACAAATTTAATTATATATAATTATGAAACAACCTTTTAAAAAAACCTTCTTTCACATCATAATGTAACTCAATGCAACCTCAGTCAGCTGTCAGCTGCGGCCACCAGCTGCTAACCGCTAACATTAACTAGCTCTCCTCCTGCCTATGTCAACACTATCAGGAAAACAACAGGGAGTTTACTGCATCTTTTCATCCTGACGGCACTGAAAATCTCATTTCATCCAAAACATGTTTTTTATGTTTTAAATTTGTGTTTCCTCGGAGAGCAAAGACATGACCTGCCCTACTTTAAGGTCCTGCTTGTACACAAAGCCCTACATGGGCTGGGACCGAGCCATATTGCTAACTCCCTTGTTAACTATTTGCCTCCAGGGACACTGCAATCATCTGCTGCTGGTTTATTGGAGGTTCCCAGCAACAGTCGGAAGAAAATCAGGGATTCAGCCTTTGTCAATTACGCCCCAAAGCTATGGATCACACTACCTATAGATATCAGGAAAGCTACTCGCTAAATATTTTTTAAAAGAAAAGCTAAAAACGAATCTGTTCACTTTAGACTTTAACTAGCTCTGACTTTCCTGATACAGGTCTGAAACTCTTTCTTTATGCTTTTACTATTTACGCATCACACTGCTGCAACTCTTTTAAAATCTTACTTGATTTTATGATTTATAGTTCTACAGCTCTACAGTCTATTTTCATGTGAAGCACTCAATGCTTATACTGCCCTTACTGTAAAACACTTTGTGCTGCATAAATAAAGTTTATTATTGTTATTATTATCAATATTACTCTCCTTGTGAATGGCTAGTACATGTTGCCTTCATTGGTTGCATTGGTTATGTTTAAGCAAGTGGAGTGAGACTGGTTAGGGTTGGGGTAAGGATGTCAGGGTAAGCCAATTAGAGACAGAGCAAGGCAGAGTAAGGTGGGTCATTCCCTTGCTATCCTAGGAAATGCAAATACACCCCTGGGGACAACAGGATGCTGTTAGTCTTGAGCCCTGCTTTTTAGCCTGCACAAGATTGATGTGATACAACAGACACTCATCGACCTCTGCCATCCGCGAATGTCATCTTATCTGCCGATAGACCACTGTCAGTCGACAAGGCAAATATTGGCCGATACCAATATTTGGCCAATATATCTGTGCATCCCAAATTTGGATAATAAATGAAGACAATTTTATGAGGGAAAAATGACCCAAATGTGAATATTTGCTGGTTTCCTTAGTCTTCTATGATGGTATATTTTATATATATTAATTTATGTGGGGGGTTTGGGCTGTTGTTTCGATAAAACAAGCAATTTAAATACATGTCAACTTGGTTTTTGTGAAATTTGTGGGCCTTTGTAACTTTGTATGACTCTTACCAAATGACTGATCAATGAATTGAGAAAACAATCGTCAGATTTACTGATTATGAAAGTAATCTTGAGTTGCAGCCAAGTTACTGTTAATATAGTAAGTTCTGAGTTAAAAACAAGCAGATAAATATCCGTAATTATAATAGATTTTGATCAAACAGCCTGCAAAGTCCTACACACTGGGTTTGGTGTTTGAACCAAGTCATAATGCATTTTCTTTTTTTGCTTAATTTAACGTTTTCTTTCAGGTTATTAGGCTGAGATCTAAGTCTTCAAACTCATCGTCTGAGTTGAGTTCAAGTCATGTAACTCAAGTCGACTCAAAGAGGGGGTATATTCTGTTTGTCACATCTTTATCAAAGTCTACTGTTTGCCTATATACAGACAACACAATCTGTTATTAGTTTAACAAATGTAAAGCACAGCTCCTGAACAGCAGACACTACAGGGCTACAGGTGGCATTTAGAGTTCAGGTCGTACCCTCTCCTCCAAGCCAGGAGGGCTCCAGCAGCTCCATCATGTACTCCACCTCTATCAGGATGTGAGGCCTGTTACACTCCACGATCACGTAAGACAACGACGGCAGGAAGTCATCCCAGCTCACTTCCTGTCCTGGAAAGAAAATAACAGCATAACAGCATAAGGGTGAGCTAACATCTTTCACAATTTGAATTTATGTTTTTAGATTTTATAGCAATGTAGGGAGAAAAAAGAAAACCTTGTGCAGTTATCCACCTAATTAGACTTTGCACATATCATCTTAGAAAAAATATAAAATCAGTTCTGTACTGATTCAAATATTTGACTGCACTGACATGACGACGCATTCATTTCCAGCGGGTCGTGCTGAAAAGCAGACAGGTCGTGCTACAGCTCACACTGACACAGCACGTTTGAAGTGTGCAGCTTTTCAAAGTGACAAGACACCTACACGCCTTTGCAAAGATTGTTGACCTTCACTCCTTTTACAAGGAGGCTTTCAAGCAGCGAATACAGTGCGCTTAAAAACGTCACAGCAAATGGAATATTTCAGCTGATCATCTCACAACTTAAAATCAGAGCAGTTTTAAAGGAACATTTCACCCTCCAAACGACCACTTCTTTATCGATTACATACCTTGTGTTGCTTTGTTTTTCCATGCATGCCTCCATGGTGTACAAAGAATAGGGAGAAAATTATTGATGAATTGATGACTAATTTTAGAGTGACAAAATGCACAACATGAGGAATGTGAAGAATTCTTTGGCGATTAGACCCCATTGGGACGTGAATATTTAGGGGGCGGAGAAGCTGTGGTTCATTTAGGAATATTCCCCCGATGGAGTCTAGACACTAGTGATGGAGGTGAAGAGAGGGATGACTGAAGGATGAGGATGATGGAATGAGGAGCAGGACTGGGCAGTGATGAGCTGAAGACTGGAGGTGGATGGGGTGGAGGAGGGTCGCATCTGTTTGACCTACACGGACAACTGACAGCAGCAGAGAGGAGAACATTTTTTAAAAACTCAACAGCAACATGATTGGCTTAGGGAGATCATGGGAAAATCTGGTTGGACGTAGGGTGACGCCCATAATCAGCTCAAGTTGCACTTACAGTTTACATCCATGTTTGTGAAAACGTGAATGCTTCACACACAACTTCCCCACAGCAGCACAGAAGATCCATAAAAGCTGTATAGATATAAGGAGGACACTCAAGGTAATTTCTGTTAAGTGTAGCTAATGCATAACTTCTATTTTACCTGGGGGACTGCAGTTGCCTGTGACCGGTATTTTCCCAAGGCTCTGCCCGAAAGACGGAGAGTCACTCATGGAGCAACATTTCATCATCACATATCTAACCACAAGCTTCATCACTTCTTTGTTGCTGCAGCTGTCCATGAGTAAAATCCAGTTTGGGGTGTTTAGCCAGTGTAGGGCTACAGCCGACCTCCGTGGCCGAGGAGGGCTCACCTTTGGTGGGGTGTATTTCCTGGAGCTTCATGTTGCTGTGTTGTCGGTCGTAGTAGCCAAGGTGTTTCAGATCGTAGGTTTGGGGACGTGTTTTTGCAGTGGAAAGAGTTTTAGTCCGACTACCTGCAGTGACAGTTTCCAGGCGCTAAGGTGTTTCCAACTAGCTTGCTGCTTTTTGACGAGCGTGCACAACATGACGATTATGAAAACGAGTCAGCTGATGTGATTGTTGTATTTCAAGTCAGTATTGATGTGATAACAAAAGTAACGGCGTAACGAGTTCTTTGGTTTTGGAGTTATTGTAATAATATTACTGTAATTGGTTACACTACTCGTTACTGGAAAAAGTAATATTATTACTGTACCGCGTTACTGCCAAACACTGAGTAATATCCAGAAAAGTGTCTTACGTATAATATTATGATGTCACAGTGAAGTTGACCTTTGACCATTTGGACATAAATTATCATCACTGTTGTCAAAATTAGCATAAGAATTCTTGAGTTAGGGCGAAAACATGTTTTGTGAGGTCACAGTGACATTGACCTTTGATCACCAAACTCTAGTCATGTTCATTCTTGAGTCCAAGTGGACGCTTGTACCAAATTTGAGGAAACTCCCGCAAGGCCGTCTTGAGAATGAGACGGATGTATGGTCACAGTGACATTGACCTTTTACCACCAAAATCTAATCAGTTCATTCTTGAGTCCAAGTGGACGCTTGCGCCAAATTTGAGGAAACTCCCTCCAGGTCTTCTTGAGATATTGCTTTCATGAGAATAAGACAGTTGCAAAGTCACAGTGATCTTAACCTTTGACCACCAAAATCTAATCGGTTCATTGGTGAGTCCAAGTGGACATTTGTGGTAAATTTGAAGAAACCCCTTTAAGGCTTTCTAGAAATATCACAGTCACAAGAATGGGGCGGACATCGTGATACCTCTGGCCACAGCTATCGCCGGCTTGGAGACATAGAAACACTAATTTTACCTCGCTGAAATGGGAGCTGCTGGTCTGCCATTCAGTTTGTTTGTGTTATTGTGTGACTTTGGGGAATCTGAACTAACCTTTAAAACACTGAACACAGGAGGCAAAATTACTATTTTTGTCAATGGAGTCTGAGTTTGAAGAGAGCATACGTAAGTTTCACTTTTAACTCAGTTCCCTTTTGGAAAAGATTGTCTGTTTGAAAAGTATTGAACATAAGACACTTGGATTATACTGCACGTGTTGTGTCAGAGTTTGGAAACAGATGTTTTGATATAGTTTTGCCTTTCTTTAACCTGGACCCCTATGACTTCAATTCATCAAGAATTTTTGGATTCTTCGTTCACTGTGGAGGCATGCGAGAAAAACAAAGCTTGCTTTACGAATTCAGGGTAACACTGGGTGAATAACTGATGTACAAATGGTCATTTGGGGGGTGAAGTCACTAAGTCACTGATAAAGCTGTTTTGTGGAGGCTCTAAAATCAAATAAACAATGTGTATGGCCTCACCATGTAAGGACCCCATGGCCTTGTGGACACACTTGCACACTTGCAGCAGCAGCAGCACCTTGTCGATGGGCGAGTGTGTCCTCTGCATCAGGATCAGCTTCTGCTTCACCCTCTCCACCTCGCGGCTGTCAGGCACTCCCGTCCGCACGCCGAGTCGCTCCATGGCGGCATCCCCCTTCAGACGGTTCATGTTCTGGGTGAGGCGCTGGCTGCTGCCGTCCTGATTGTGTGACGCCACCAGAGCTTTGTCAAGGTGGGACCTCAGAGGCCTGAGCACACAGGAGAACATGGCCCGCTCCAGCGCCAGGTCTGAGGAGAGAGGGACGGGTTAATTATTTGGATGAATCATTTTTGTACTGTGAGGCTATTTTTCTGTGGACAGAATTGCTTGTTTATTCATTCGGTCATCTGCAGGTAGAGAGAGGCGTTTACATATCTAGAGGCTCTGGCAAGAGGCCCAGAAAGGTATGATGCTGTTACAGCTGAATCATTAAGGTGAAGAAAGAGTCAACAATGAAAATGGAGTCGCTCCTCCACTTGAAGAAAATGTCCGTGCAGGGGACTTATGACTTTTGATTTTCTTACTGACTGCATACGTGATTAAATTGTTTTTACCATTGACTCATGTGACGACTACCACCTCTGACACGAATCCTATTATCCATACAGGAAGAACAGAATTCAAATAAGCATTTTTACTCCGTGGAAAACTTCATACCAGTGTGCTTAACATAAAAATTCCAAGCAATAAACCCTGGTAATATTTTGTATGACCCTGTCACAGCTCATATCTTGTCATTATGACTTTAACAACATGGGGTTTGTCAATCCCAGGAGCTAGATACTCTGAACAGGCAGCTAAAATGTGAACTGGTCGTCTAAGTTTCTCAAGACAACAATAAGAAATACAAATAAACTCAAACGGCACAATGAAACCATAAAAAGTTGTGGCCTCAAAAAGTTGAATAAAGCACTTTCTGACACAGACCTGACATGTAACCGTTCTAACTTTCCCAAAAGGTAGAATTTATTGCCGTGCTGCTGTATTGGATTGCATCAGACTGCACAGGCGTTCATGTTTTTGTCCTCCTTGTGTAAAGTCAAGAAAGCTGTAGTGTAAGTACGGAAATCCTACAGGACTCTTCACCATAGACAGGCCCACAGGCTCATATATTTACCCACATGCTGGGAGCCCTGGGGCAAAAATGAGCTGTTAGGCCCTGATTAACTCCCTGTCTCTTCCCCTCCCTGTGCTGTGTGACTCAGCCCTCAGTAAACTTTGAAGGATCACTGACATTAGAACAGTCCTTAGGCGGGATTTGATGACGTAGCATCCTTGAAATTCAGCCATTTAAGGATCCTTCCTTGACTTTGAGAAACACCCATGGCCTTAAGATAAGGTAATAAAGTAAAACCCTCCCAGAGGAAATTTTGCTGCTAACAATGGTCTTTTCTTTGTCTCATCAGAAATAAATCAGCTTCCTGTTTGGAGATGAGTCATATCTGATCTGCATCTCCTACCTCTTTAGAGGTACTAGCCTCCATGAATAGATACTTGTATACACAATCAGTAGGCGATGGGACAAGATTTTGGTATCTGAAGTGTTCTGGTTTCTGTTTGTAGGCTGATAACAATATTCTTGATGACAAATTAATAAATAAAAAAAAAAAGTATTATTCATTTACGAAAACAGAATTGCAACAAAATAAGTGATAAGTTCGCCTTCAAACATTCAGTAAAACTTAAAAAACTTTAGTTTATGAACAACAACAGTAACTCAGAGTGAGATTCAGATTCTGTATACAATATTAATAGTTCAACAAAATAAAATCTACCACAAATTACACATTTAAACACATAAATCAACAGGTGATTTCCTTCTTTCAGTAAAATCCTAAATGATTGAGTTGTTTTTTCCACCTGGACCTTTAAGCTCTGCCATTTCTCCTCTAATCATCACGCTGTAATCTGTGACAGGACACACAACTATCACACATTCACATATATGGAGTTTTTTGTGGAGCTGTGAGCATCACGTAGGTTTACATAACCAAAGGTTTATGACAAAATCACTTGATGACACCGACTCCAATGTGTGCACAGTGAGAGAGGAGAGGGAGAGACGCTGTGCTGCTGCCAGAGGAGCCACTGAGTTCCCTCTGAGCAGTAAGTCACTAAAAGACTCTGAGAAGTCCGGGGCTGTTCATAAACCATTCAGGACGCCACAGTTTATTCCACACTACTGCTGCTCCTCTTTCTGGGACCACTGCAGAGTCTGTAATAATTTAGCTTTCAGCCATGCTTGTTGCTGCCGTGGGTAGCAGTATGACGTCATATGTCAACAAGTCGAAATATAGCGAGTATCATGATGATGAATTTTTCATATGATGTTAAAAATGATATCGGTGTTATCATGAACGAGATGATATGGCACACCCCTACCGAGCAGTATTGATCAACAATGTTTTTAAAATATCTGTATTCATATGCAGAAACTTGCTTATAGAGATTAGCTGAAACGACCGGCGCATGGATTACAAGTCTTGGCTCGAGGATATCACCTAACTACATTGCATCAGCGTGAAATACTGGCCCCCGTCCCCAGAGGCTTACCGTTGTCAGAAGGTAGCCGATGGATCCAAGTTTGTAGAGGCGCTTAAACTTTTTAACTTATCGTTAACTTATACTTGACTTTGTATGCTAAGCTAGGCTACCCTCATCCTGGCTGTTAACACACAGATATCTGAGTATTTTCCAAAAATGTTAACCTACTCCTTTACAACCTCTGATACAGTAATAAATGCACTGTCATCAAGCTAAAACAAGGCTATTTCTCTTAGCACCTGAAAAGCTAACGTTGTGCAGATCCAGTTTTATTTTTGGCCTGACAACAGGGAGATGTAATACACAAGCCCATGGACATGTTACACATGCATGCTCTCACATGTGGAAACACACACACACACACACACACACACACACAAAGTGATTCTCCTGCAGTCAGTGGGCAGTCCTGACTAAGTGGGTAACAATTCTCCAGCGCTCACTGTTTTCCACTCATCATCAACATCCTCCTCTCCATCCTCTATGTTTCCCTCCTGTATAATCCCCTAACATCTCTCCCCATCTACCTTACTATATCATTCCCCCTTGTGATTAATCATCCACGCCCTCCGTGCTCTGTTTCTCTACCTCACTCTCCTCCCCCCTCCCAGCATCCCTTTCTCTTTTACCAGCTCTGGAGAGTAACAGATTACATGTAATGTGATTACAGCCCTGTTAGTTACTGCCTGGTTCTGATTTTTTCTAGCTATTACTCATAGTCCTGTAACTGATTACACTTTCAAAGTACCCTGCCTATTTCTATCCCTCCCTCCCACCTTCCTCTGAATCGTGCTGCTCTTCAAGTGAGCGTGGGACTGTGATATCTTTTTATGATAAACGAGGGGGAGAAAAAAAAAATGCAAATGCCTCCCACCGACGCAATGCGAGATAAATCAGAATCAGAGCGCAGGAAGGAAGGATGGGAGGAAGGAAGGCAGCGGCCGACCGCTCTCCCCTGAAGCCTCTGCACTGCCAGGCAACCATCCATCATCACACATTTACACACAAGCGCACCTGCGAACACACACACACACTCGGCCGCACACAAAGGATTCCAAAAAAAGGAAAAAACCTACGCACAGGACTGTGTCAAAAGATCTGACTAGAATCCTTCCAAAGCAGCACCCTGCGATGTCTTTACAATAACCACAAGAATCACACTTTGAATGCGATGGATGTGAGTGCGGGCGCGTCGGGCAGGGCTTTCCTAATGCTGTTTTCTAAATACCAGAGACAATATGAGCTCTAGTGAATGAGGCTCTACCCCCCCACGCAAACTACTTTGTGTTGACAGTGCCTTTCACTGGAGCCTGGGCAGCCCACCATTTATGAGAAAAGGCTGTCTGTTTCCATAGACCTGCGTCCTCTGGCACTGTGCTCTATTGAATCAGTGTTTTCTAATAGTACCGTTTTTTTTTTCTTCTTTCTCCACATTTCTCTCCCTCCTCCAGTCCCCTGCTGCACTCACCGTCTCCACGTTTTGATGTGATAAAACTAATCACGCATATGAAATTCACAAGGTTGAGACGATTGAGCTCAAAACGTAATCCAGCATAGTCAGCGAAAGTCAATTTAACATTTCACTCAGTGATTTTTGAGTTTTTCTGACATAAAATAAAATAAATTCTGGATTATGTTTTTTTCACTTTAATTGGAAACACTTGATAATAAGGTGTACTTTATAAGAGATTAATAAATTGAAACTAATGGCTGCAATAATGTTAAAAGCTTGGTCATGCTTCTCCGTCTACACGTGAAAATGCATCACGTGTGGTTCAGAGATGTTCGTATGGCTGTTCTTTGTTTAGTTCCAGTTTAGTTCTGTTGTTTCATCTTGAACCCGCCTCGTGACAGGAAGTTGGATCAACCAATCAGGTTGTGTGGTCTATGGTTGAGGCACAAGTGTTACCTTCTCTTCTCAACTCAAGACTCAAGTTCGTATTTTTTACATGTGTCTTTTTAAATTAAAATACGCACAGAAACCTTACACAGTGACTCTGACGCATTTTAATATTCTATTTGTTGAGAAACCATGCAACAGAAGCAGCATTTGCTCCTTTGCTTCTCTCCACAGGAGGTACCTCCCTGGCTGTCGCCACTCTCTGCCTGTGTCTTGCATTTGGCAACGTGGCAGCCTGAAGAGGCTGAGCTGTCCTCCCTCTCTGTCTCCACACTGTCTGCGTGCCGTCTTCATCTTCTACTTCATCCATCTCTTCGCTACCTTCATCCACCTGAATATTACTATCTGACCTGTTGGAAGTCCTCTCTCTTGTTGCAGATGTATGAGTCCGGCAGTTACGCCACATTTTCTTCACTGCTTCTTGGTCAAACAACTCTCTACAAGCTTTTGACGGATGCGCAAAAACAGAAAATTGACCTTGTTCAATAAACTTATGTCGAACGAAAGTTTTGGAGTCAGCGTGTAAACATGATTGACACGATGTTGCATACATTGTTCAAAATGCAACAATTTCTGACAAAGAATAAGCAAACGTTTATACAAAAGCAACCCCTCTAAGTCTTCATTTATGACCCACAGGAAGTGAGTAGTCTGACTCTCTGTGATATAGACTGTGGCTATAAACCTGGCTATTTTGACCAGCATTCTCTCTCCCTACTCCTATCGTTTTAACAGGTCCAGTGAGTTCCTCCAGAGCTAAATTATAGGCAGGCTTCCCCTCTAGTGCACAGATAATGCAATTATGTTTGTCCTTTCTATCAGTTTAAGTTGACTCATACAGGCAACACAATCTGCTACTGTTTTTTGTGGTGTTTTCTTTTGCAGGGCCATTTTTGAGACAGTGCTCTTCTACCCACGTGCAAATGTTCCATCAAAGGAAGACACTATTTTGCAAGGGCACCGTTGCTGCATCCTGGGCTTAGTGCTGCCTAAGACGACTGTGATTGGTTTAAAGAAATACAAACAACACAGAGTGGTTTTTCCTCTGTAACAGAATGATTATGTGTGGCTCCTGACCTTTCTCTAGCACTGTCACAGCGCCGTGGAAATAGGACTGTGGGAGACTAGAATGGAGTGACAATATGGTTATCTGTAGACACTCTGCCTTCTGCCTGTAATTTCTTATTTTCTTCTTATTTTGCTGTGTCTGGGAAGTTGCTGGGCACAGCGCACAGGTTAGGTCAGGACATGGTCAGGCTACAAAAAGGTAGCAACCAGGTGCCAGACTGTAAGCAGGAGGCATCTAAGAGGAAGCTACAAAAATCCTACACAGCGCGGAAAAAACTTGAAAATAGTGAGGCGAAATGCCATGCCGACTGAATCAGGGGTTGGCTTTTTTTTCACCTTTGCTGGCAATACTGTTTACAAACAATAACCGACAATTTCTGCATAGTATACCTTTAATTCATGCAACAAAGTGGAATATGAGTGTGCCTGTTCCCTTGCAAAACTTCAAGGATTATGCACTACTGGGAGACCAAAAGCAATTTCAAAGTCATGAGTCAGGGTTTAAGAGAGATGGTTTGTGCTGTGAATCAAATATAATGTGTTTTACTTTGATGTAAGCATTAATGTGTGCAACTTTGTGTTTGTTTACCTTTCTCATTCTCTGGCACCAGGGTTTCAATGGGAGGCTCCAGCTCTCCGCTATCCAGCAGGCAGCACTTTGCCTGGGACAGAAAGAGACGCAGACCCTGCAGGAGCTGCACGGAGGTCACGCGTGACGAGGAGGACGAAGTAGAGGAAGCCAGGGATTTGAGCACCTCTCGCTGTGCCAGGAGGAAGTCCTGAACCATTCCCCCAAAGGTGGAGCGCCTGTCCCTGGACAGCTCCTCCACCAGTCGCGTCAGCCGCTTGTCCGGAGCAAAGAAACACACAAAGGCCTCGCTCATGCGGTGCAGCCCGCCACGGCCTCGAGAACGCACCAGCGGCGGGCGATCGTAGGCGCGAAATTGAGCTTGACCCATGCTTTCTTGTTCTGAATCCGAGTCATTGTCCTCGTCCATGCTGCTGAAGGAGCTGCTGCTGTCCAGCTCGGCCAGGGACGGAGCCGGGCGGCGCTCCAGGGCTAGAACTGCCACCTCAATGCCTGGCTCCTCTGCTGGTGCGGACTGCTGGGGCTGTGGAGGCTCCTCTGCCTTTGCAGATGTCTTGACCGGGACAGAAGTGATAATTTTACAGCATGATAACTGAGATGAAGTGAGGGGGTAATTTCTCAGTCTTAGAATGAACAGCCTGAAGTACCAGATCAGTTTACACATTAAGACAGCATGCTTACAGGGACAGTTCACCCCCAAATCAAAAATACATATTTCTCCTCTTACCTGTGGAGCTGTTTATCAATCTAGACTCTTTTGGTGTGTGGTGCTGCTGATATCTCCAACACTCAGCAACTCAAACCAAAACAAACTAAATTGATAAACAGCTCCACAGGTAAGAGGACAAACATGTATTTTGATTTTGGAGTGAACTGTCCCTTTAATTTGAAACACTCATGATTGTTAGTATCATTAAAAAAACATTCATATGACTATAAGATGATTGCCTAGACTTCCTGATATTAAAAGTCCCTCATGTAAATGAAGGCGAGGTCTGAAAGACAAATAAAGGTACTTTACTTGTGGCACATAGACGGACATCATGTCCTCCTCATCTGCAGAGCCCGGTGACACAGCAGGGGTCCTCCTCAGGACCCCTGCCCCGGGGTGAACTCTTCTCTGCGGGTTGGCGCCAGTCTTCTGCAGCCTCTCTGACCCGCCGGGCAGCTCCAGTGACGTGGGAGGCGAGTAGGAGCCAACCCCCTCCAGGGACAGATTCATGGAGGACTCTGAGAGTCGGAGCCGCATGCTGCGCTTGAAGCGGTGCCGTTTATTAGAGGCACTGTGGTTAATGAGTTGTGGCTGCTGCGGAGAAGAAACAGTGGAATCAGTCCTTCATCTAACAACTCTATTTTTCAAAGGGTAAAGTGAAGTGCAAGGTGAACAGTAGTTATATTAGTGGCCAAACAGGGGGATGGATTTAGAGCCATTGTGATGGACTTAACTTTAAAAAAGTGAAGTTTTCAGGACCTTAACAAACCTGAACTGAGTTATCTACAAAGATTTGCACTTTATAAACCATGAGAAGTTTAAATTAAGGTGAAATGACGGAAAATCACCAACAGTGGACTCCTCCAACCTTTGCTACTAACCTTGCTAACCTCCAGCTGTAGGAAGAGCGGGTTAATGAAGCAGAGTTTGCCTGGCCTACTGCGGGTCAGCAGGGTACATCGATCCTGGGCCGCTGACGTCTGACCCTGGCTGGTAGATGCAGCCAGGTCCACAGGTCCGTTTTGTATCTCTGAAGCAGTCGGTGCGCTCCAGAAGTCTAGTCCAGAAACAAGAGGCGAGTTTGGATACCAACATTTTTCAGTTAGACATTCAATAACTGCAGAAATATCAACCAGCCTCATTTGTTTGCAGGAATTGTGCATATTCCATGTGTTAAAATGCGAAACACAGAAACTTTATTTTTCAGTTTCTTGCTTAAAAACTAGAGATTATATTTTGTCATTTTACAAAAAACAGTAATCAAACAAAAGCAATAAAACATGTACAGTACAGTGTAAGTTTATCTACTGCGAGCTGACTAGAGCAGACAGATTTTGCAGAGCCCTGGTGAGAAAGAGTCCTTTATCTCTGAGCTGCAGTCAGTGACACATACTGTGTCATTTTTAGCCATCTTGAAGTCACACCTCGCTCTCTGCTGCTGCGCTGCATCAGTACATGTTACCACTTTAAAATAGATGCAAGCTGGCAGTCACTACTTTAGTTCCTTAGTCCTTTACTTTCACACATTTGCAATACGTTGCTGAGGAGAAGCCACTGCAGAGGGACTGCTCTGTATCCTCACAGTGTCCAGTGCTGCAAGGCGCAAGGCTAACTGCAGTTTGACAGTTTGTACACAATGAGTGTATATAACTTTAATAATTGCGGATATGCTCTTTTTGGTAAGTGGTAAGTTTAGTACAGCACGTGTCAAAAGTAACATACTTTGCAGACTAAAGTTCACACTACACAACTTGCTGCGTTGTTATCGGAAGTCCTAAAGTTGCTGTGGTTTTCACACTGCATGACCCACCAGCAACAGGGGGTCACACAGGAATCCCAGATGAATATGTCACGTGATGCACGGGTCAAGCCACAACCCAGGATCAGGGGATGCTTACTAGAAAATATCAAAGTCAGAAAGAGACAAAGCAGCTTTCCAGTTGAGTTATGAAACTAATAACAAAAGATTTGAGAGCGCTGAGCCAGTGTTGATTTGCTTCTGATCTAGGGCTTTTGTCGGGAAGCTCCAAAATACAGTTGGCAAGTGGAAAATCGGGGCTAAAGTTGGGTAGTGTGAAGCAGGCATAGGTGACCTAGGAACATGGTTAAATGGCTGCTACAGTAGGCAAAGGGAAATGAGTAAACAGGTCTACGAGTCTACAACAGGGACACTCAACTTGCTTTACCCGGGGGCCATAGGAGACCAGGGTCCAGTGGATAAACAAACATAAAAATATTTACGAATCTCTGTTAGGGGATCCTCCCATGCACTGTTTTTTCATAAACAAGCTCTATTTTGGTGGCTTTTTATGCACTCTGGCATCCTGTAATTTAAGGGCAAGTGACAAAGTACTTAGTAAGTTTAGCTCGATGAGACGTCTTCAATCACTGTACCTTGTCCCATGTGTGAGATGGCCTCCAGCTGCCTGTGTGTTGTGGCTACAGCGATGGCCTCTGGCAGCTGCAGCGGGAAAGGCAACACATCCCTGCAGAAGACATTAAATAAAACCCTGAGTATGTGTGAGGCCATGAGACTTCCAGAGGGTCTTGGCTGAATGACATCAGGTACACTGCATGGCCAAAGTAAGTGGACACCAGTACGGGATTGTTTCACATCTCCACCCTCCTGGGAAGGTTTTGGCACCTGGCTGCAGGGGTTGGCTCCCATTCAGTGAGACTGACCACTGATAGAGGGCAATAATGCAATGGCTGAGACATTTTGCATGAACTGCTATCAAAAAATGCTTTGGAAATTTGAAAGATACAAGCGCATTAGTAGAAAGCAGAAAGGCAACAGCCACAACACAAATGCAAAAGGCCACTTTTACTGTAGAGCTTACATGCAGGAGAGAATGTTATTCGCTGGCAAATCATGAATACTATCGCTATATGATTGTTACAAATAAGTTATGTTGGGGCGGTGGTGTAGTGGTTAGCACTGTCGCCTCACAGGAGGGAGCCTTTCTGTGCAGGGTTTGCATGTTCTCCTCATGTCAGCGTGGGTTTCCTCCAGGTACTCCAGCTTCCTCCCACAGTCCAAAGACATGCAGGTTAACTGGTGACTCTAAATTGTCCGTAGGTGTGAATGTGAGTGTGAATGGTTGTCTGTCTCTATGTGTCAGCCCTGTGATTTGTTGGATAACAAATCAAAAATTTTGTTCGGGTTCGGCCCACTTGACATGCTGTTGTGATGTGCTATGGCCTATTCAAGTGCTGGAATTTGTTATTTACGTGACAACAACTGAAAGCAACACAAGCTCCACACCAATTGAGTGTGTGTAGTGCCGTGTTTGACTGTGTGTTGATGGTCATTTACACACTGTCCCTAACTATGTCAAGTAACAAACTGCGTAGGGCTCGGGTCAAGCTTGGTTATAACTGTCTCGGACTCGGGTCAGATTCAGTCAGGAAAATGCGAGCCGTGCTCTAGTGTGCTCACTTGTGTCTGTGTGTGTGTGGTACGCGATACAGAGAGCAGAGAAGGTAAACGTGCGACCATGTAGAGACAGAAATTACATGCCGTGGTGTAAATAAGATAAATAACATAAGGCATATGTTAAGGTATAGACCTGTTCTATAGGAAAGATAACCTTGAATGACTTCTGTTGTGATCTGGTGCTATATAGAAAATTAAATTAAATTAAATAAACTTGACCTTCAAGGGGGGTGGGGGGTGCCCATCCCCCAATATAATGGTAGGGGAAACACTGATATTAATGCAATACAAGTCTGCAAATAGTCGGCCCATGTCGTTGCCAACATCCATTGATGCTCACTCCTGTTTTGGCTTTTTGCATTTGCATTGTGGGTTCTTACATTTGTTCTGAAGCTGTTTGCATTTCCGTGGTGACTTCTTGCATTTGTCTTATGACATGTTGCACATGTTGTGTTGTGGCTTTTTGCATATGTGTTGTGGCTTTTTGCATTAGCGTTATCCATAAATGCCCTTGTGTTTCTTTTTATTTGCAAAGCTTTTTGAATAGGCAATTAGTTCCAAATATCTCAGCCACCATACAGTCAGGTCTGGCTCCCAGTTGGTGTTCCAGTTCATCTCAAAACTGTCTGATGGGGCTCGAGCGGGCCAATTCTTCCAGACCAAGCTGGGAAAACAATTTCTTTATGAACCTCACTTCATGCACGGGGGCACTGTCATGTTGTAAGAGGAAAAGGCCCCCTCTAAACTGTTGCCACAAAGCTGAAAGCACACTATTGTCTTATATATTATTGTGCACTGGAACATTAAGATTTCCTGTCATTTAATCTATGGGTGAAACCATGAGAAACAATCTGTCCACATACTTTTGGCCACACTGTGTTTCAGTGAAAATAAAACATCACCTGCTGATACAGTAGAAGGCCACCAGTCGACACAGGTCAGGAAAGGTGAGTGCTGAGCTCTCCAAGGCGAATGCTGGTTAAAGAAGAAAACAGAGTTTGACTGGCAGCTGTGCGACGCTTGTTCAAATCTAACAGAAAACATGGCAGCTGCGAATATTTTGGAGAACCCATCCACTCTGTCCCACACCACTTCACACAATAAGTGTGTGAACTGCACTGCAGCAAAAACAGTGAGCAGAGAAATGTAGAGTTATGTGTATCGCAGGTGGACGACACACGCTTGTTTTTTTACTCACTGGAGTCCTCCTCAGAGATGAAGCACTCCTTGACAGAGGAGGCACTTTTGTCCGCTGTCACTCTCAAACACAGCACCTTCCTCTGGCTGGAGCTGCATTTACGCACCAGAAAGGTCTGTAAGCAACAACAACCAACACACACACACACACACACACACACAAATACAGCAGAGGAATGTTAAAAAAATATGTTATGTTCACAGGTTTTTCTGGAGGAGGCACAGATGGTGCAAAAGGCAATGTAAAGCACAAAATAACAGCAGGATAAAACATTGGACATTATTTTTAGTATTCAGTAACTACATCCCATAAATACTGTGTATGTCGTCAAAACCTCAGAGGAGCTGTAGCTGTTGAATGCTACGTTATTCTTTTTTAATGTCTTCAGTTGAGATGAACAAAAATGTACTTTCACCTTTGCAGAAATTAAAGCTAATTCAAATGTTGCATAAGTCTTAAATCTTAAAAGAGCAGTATGGAGGATTTAGTGGCATCTAGCTGTGAGGACAGCAGAGTGAACAAGCTGAACCTTTCCTATGTGCCAAGCGTGAACCTTTAAATCTATCAGTGAGTCCGAAAATGTATTCTTTTAACTGATACAGTCATAAGATTGAAAGACTCGACTTGTCCGTACCCCGACAGGCTCTCTGAGCAGAATATAGAGGGCGGAGTCTTGGTTAAGTGACAGCTGCAGCCACACGGGATGTGTGATCAGCAGACGATCCAGGACGCTGAAGACCCGCTGAGAGCCTCGCTGGGTGCTGCCCACCTCCTGCATCTGAAACACAGGTAAGAAGTTATTATTCAACAACAATTACATGAGCCTTTCCTCTTTTTCTGTGTCTGTTTAAACATCCTTTTCCAGAAAAATAAGTTTGGAGGATAAGCTTGAGCAGATTTCCTTTTTGTATCCTTTTGTCCGTGAGTTGACTGTAATGAATAAAATACATGATATTTAGTATGTTGTTGCAGTTTGCCCAGACCTTCCTTAAGAGTTGTGGACCTTGACCCCTTAAGTGAAAGTGAAACCTACGCAAAACAGAGCAAAAAGCTGTGTGTGTAAAGGTGAGTATAAACATATGTAGCTGCTTGTACACACACACGTTCACTAGGGCTGCAACGATTAGTCGATTTATCAATGACTAATCGACTAATAAAAATAATCAGTGACTATTTTAGTAGTCGACTAATCTGTTTGAGTCATTTTTCATAGAAAAGTACTATAAAAGAACCCCAAAATACTCTTAATGCAGCTTCTTACATTCAAATATTGGCAGCTTTACACACTCTCCCATGACAGTGAAACCCCTTGGCCTGGGAGAGGGTTTGGGAGAGACAGACCGACATTTTTCAACATTGTAACACATTCATTACTTGGATCAAGTTTTGCTGTTCGGCCCCAGGTATTTTTTCAAAGACACTGCTGTTACTACACTACACTGTTGTTTAATATACATATTTGAAAAACTGTTGTAAGAAGATGAGGCAAAGGGGTGCCCCAGTAGCTTAATTGTTGAGACGCATTCAGTGTAAAAAGCAACATCCCCAGTTTGAATCCCGGCCAGGGGACCTTTGCTGCGTGTTAAACCCCCCTCTCTCCCCATGTTGCCTTACAGGCTCATGAAATCCAATCAGACTGTGACTGCATTACCACAAATCTGATTCATGTCAGATTCAGATTGCTAAGTAAAAATGTCACATTTCATTTTTGTTTTTATGTTATGGCATATTACCCCTTTTTTATAGAATGTTTTATGCTTTTATTGGACAGCTACAGCTGGAGAGACAACAGGAAATGAATAAGAGAGGGAAAAGCAACAAAGGCTCCCATATAAATTCAAACCCAGGGTGATTTGTCAATGGTTGGCGTCTATTTGCCTGGGAATCTGTCACATCTGCAAGCTCATGTTTTATTTGCTCTGGTTTGCTCCATAGACTGTATAAAGTTAATGGATGTAGCCACTGTGAAGTCATCCTTTGGTTTGTGGACTCGCGTTCTAAGCCTCGCGTTTGGCATTTTAGCTGTCGCCATCTTGGGTTTTTGGAGCCAGAAGTGACCATATTTGGACAAGAGGGTGGCGTTGGGAAGGAGCGAGTACAGTTGTCATTAATGGGAAAATTTGCTAAAGAGGCAAAAACTGTTTTTTGTACTAGGCTGTAAACACGTCTACTCAGCATTCGGGGGTCTGTGGGGATTGATTCATGTTAAGAGACAATCTCTAGTGGCCTTTAAGGAGCTGCATATTCTTGGCACTTTCATGTTGGCTTTGTTTTTCAGTCCAGGAGATTGTCGGGAATCCCCACCGCTTTGGACAGATTTCCAGCAACTTGAGATCTGACGTGCCATTCACAGCCGATTATCTAATGTGAAGCATGTTTGAGACAAAGACCACACAGAGGAGCATTGTGAGACATTTTCAAAAGCAGCAAAGATGGCTGCATGTGGAACTCTCTGTTGAAGACATTAAAGTGTCAGTATTGAATGAACAGGATGGTATAATTTTGGTAAAGGAAGAACAATCAACTGCGCTCAGCACATTTCCAATTTAACATTACACCAGGCAGAGACGGTCACTTGCTGCTCAGCACTACGTCACAGATTGATAACCCATTAATAACGCCCACCTTAACCCCTGAGCCAACTTTAACCTGCTGACTCAAAGTGGTGTTAACTGACTCAAACGTATCCAAACTTTAGTTAAAGTTCCTCAACATATTACAGCAGCTTTCCATCCTTCTGTTCAATCTATGATCAAAGTGTTGTGAGCTTCAGCATGCCGTACACCTCTCCTCCTTCTGTCTCCACTATTACAGCAGGAAACTCAACATATTTCTGCAGGGTCGATGTGTTTGAACTCGGACCTTCTGGATAAAATGCACCTTTACATGTGCTTCAATCATTCAGTTTGAACTGTGTGTGTTTTCCGTATTTTTGGCCCTTTAGTGTTAACATTCAATCACAGATTTACTCTCTCTCTCTCTCGCTCAGATTGGCTTGCTGCTGGATGTCACACTGTGTGGGCTGCCGGCGAACGCTTGTAAGCGTACCAGCAGATGGTTGCCATAGCAACCTGGGCCTACACATCCTACCAGGCATTCCCACTCAGTGAAACACCCTTTCTCTGACAAGTTGGAGATGCATGCGCACCAACACACACAGACACATGCACGCACACACACACACACTCTCCTAAAAAGGTGACAGGTTTTCCGGAGTGCAGAGGTGTTTTATTTCTAGGAAGCTTTTTTTTATTTATTATTTCCAAAAAAAATACGACATAAATGTAAAAGTGATGCCATTAATAATCAGAATTTTCTTAGTGTCTTCCTCCCTCACATCACAGCACCAAAGTTCACTCCCTAAGCATTGACTGTGCTGCTCCCAAATCAGATGCAGCAGCCTGCCTTGGATGTATTAGAGCAAGCATTAAGAATATTGTTTTCATTCAATAACACATTTGAATTTTTCACATTTTTCATCACCTCCTGCCACTTATTAAATAACTCTCCCCTCCTCTCGGGGGAAACCAGTTATCCGCGCGCCAATCTGCACTCCGCAGGACTATTAGCAGCTAACGGTAAATAGCGTTAGAGGGGTTAGGAATCAAGTACAGCAGTGTTCAATCAAAGGAGGGGGGTCGCTGTTATATAATAACCACCGCTTTGTTCTGACAGCTGTAAAGCATTACAGGAAACTCTCAAAGAACTTTTCAATTCTGATTAAAAATGAGAAAAATTGGAAGATTGCTCGACCCCAAAAGAGCAATTGTTCGATCATAGTTTAGCAATCCTGACTACAAAGAGCAGGCATGTTAAACTTTGGATTTCTCCACATGCAGAAAGCTTAAAACCAAAAATACAAGACTTTCAAACACAATTATCTTTCGGAGAAACTGATGGTTACCTCTGTGCGAATACGTGAAAAGCATGAACCAGGGCTAGTAGTAACCTCGCATTTCGTCCAAAGGAAAGGAGCACGTTATCGGCTATCTACATTATTTTGCACCTGTAACAGGTGAGGTTACAAAAATACCTGGTCAGGTCTGACACATCCACTGTGTAGGAGCCAAGCCATGCTACTATATGAGTTTAGAGGAAGGATAGCAGCTCTGTCCTGCTCTTTATTTTGTTTGAGGAAGTTTACGCTCCAGGAACTTCAGCCAAACTTACTTCGTCTTGTAAGAGTGGAGCATACTGTAAAGCATCAATCTGTTCGCTGTGTTGCTTGTCCAAGTCTATTTTCTGAGTAATAGGCAACCAAATCATTCCAGGATTATGTCAGAATAAATTAAATTCTACTTTTTTTATTTTTAATACAGTACTTTTCATGTTCAGAAATTCATATCTGTCCTCTTTGGGGGACATGACACTGAGGCCCTAATGTCCTAATCCTAATGTTTTGTGAAAAGGACATCCCGGCCTTCTGGTGATGCAATGTCCATGAAGTTTGAGTTGACCAATTCATCTGGCATTGTGACATTAAACAGCTGTTTCTAAGTTAAAATATAAAAACTACAGATAAGCGTTGTGGGGGTGAGGGTTGGGGAAGTGGGGGGAAGGACTACTGCCGTTGTCCAGCGGTGCGTCAGAAGCAATTAAGGGTGATAACAAAAATGGAGAGCACTACAGACAAGACAGATGCTGCTATTGAGGCTTTTCTGTATCAACATGTCTTCTCAGTATCGCCTGACATCGTAGTTTGTTTTTACTTTGCTCCACTCTACTGTTAAAACCATAGCTAAACAGATATGTTGGTGTGGCTATGCATCAGTCTGGACTTATAATGACATTGGATTTAGGCAGATCCATTGGTCTCTAGTGACTGGTCTGGAAAAAATCGAATCCTCCTCTGCCACAAAATTTTAGTTACAGCGGATGCAGTGTCAAACTTAAGATGGAAACAAAGTGTAACTCACTTGATAGCAGACATTTCTGTCTGATACAGGGTGAGAACACATCTTCTGCAGCTGCTGCTAAAACAATTTATGGCAGTGAAATTGTAAATCTGCATTCATACACAGAATCTGTGGGCAGCAGGACAAGATTTCAGTATTGGAAGTGTTCTTAAGTGTTCTTAGTTAATTTGTAGTCCAAGTTTGAGCAGCAGGTAGATGATTAAAGTTTCCACACATCCCGACATCGACAGCCAGACGGTTGCTCCACCCAAACATGGACAACAACTCAGCTTTGCAACCAGAATAGCAGTGATCCACAACAGGACCTAGTCGAACAGCGCTGTCCAGGACCCAACCAAAGCCTGAATCAAAGGATATTACAGTTCCTGATTCACTTGGGGTCGTCCAGTTTATGATCCAACGCCCGTACAATGAGTAGTATAAAGCTAGTTTAGCTGGTGCCCATTTCTTCTCCACCTTTCCTCTGCATTTACTGATGTTTACATTTGAACACCTTGACCTGGCTAACTAGCCGCTAGCTTGCTAGAAGTCGGCAGATGGAGAGTTGATGTCCTCATCCCGATGAGTGACACACACCCACACACCACCACCATTCAACGGCAACCGTAAAAGGCGCCACCAACACTTGCAAAATAGACGTAAGAGCCTAAATTTAGCACAGATTTAGCAGAGCTGACGGAGAGGTGACTGGAAGCGTCTTCGCCTATGTGGCATTTTGGTAAACCAGAAGTGGGTGAGACCTAACCAGAAGTTGCTGTTTAAACCTGAAATTGATATGGGTTGATCAGAAATTGCTATATCAATTATTTGTCAGAGAACTATTTACAGAATAATCTCAGAATTAAGCTATGGATCATTTTTGATTCACGGTAGACAGCTATAAAGATTAGTGTTTAACCAACTCATGATTTTGCTTTAGCCTTTGCTTACGCTAGAGTTAGTTACAGTTGATAAAATACGCTAGCAACAACATTTCAGCCGACAAAATCTATGATGAAAATGATTAGCCTGCTTTTGTTTTCTTCTGTGTGAAATTGTTTGAGAAATTGTCACCATTAATTCTATAAAATGCATTTGTGTCATATGAAAAGTCTGACCCACGTAGCAACCGTAGCTAAGGAGGGCAAGGCTTAGCAAACTGTCAAAACCACATAAAGCAAAGTACGGCTGTTTCATCCCTCAAAGACACTTCAGACGTTCTTCACTTCAAAACAGACACACTTCACATGAGCACTACGAGTCAACAATCACCATCATCTTCATATTAGGAGTCAAATATTTTTTATGTCAAGGTGTGCTTTACAAAAAAAAAAGCTATGAGTGTGAGTCTGAGTAGGCCTGCAGAGTCACCCTATTGTGTATCTGGAGCCAACCACCACGCAGATCCACAGTCCGATGACCCAACCACACACACAACCACACAAAGCTACGAGGCAAGTAGAGAGAGGGAGAGGGAAAAAAACAGAGAGCAAGACCCTTGTGTTTCGCTAGCCATTTCCAGGTCCGCCTTACATAAAATGCAACGCTGCCCACACACACACACAGCGAGACTTATGTAATTCCCTCAGAGAAAGAGAGCCACACAGAGAGGGAGAAACAGAAGAGAGAGATAAAAGATAAAATGATGAAAAGAGAAAAGCCGGGACTGAAAATTAAAGCTTGGTAAGGAAATCACAACTTCAGCGAGCCTGCAGCGCTGAAGTTCAAGCTGGCAGACTGCAAGTGTAATAAGCAGAAGGAGACGTACACTGTATATCTAACAAGGTGTTTTTGCACCTGAAGGCAGCAGCAGCGGTGGCAGCAGCAGCCGGGAACCCAGCGGGATAGACCAGAAAGTCTGATGCTGCTGAACGCACTGAGGACTTAACAAGTAGATGAAAAGACAGTTAGGGCAAGACTTGTCTGAAGGGGGATGAGAGGAGTAGGAGGAGGAAAAGAAGCGCTGAGCTTAGTAGTGGGAATCTGTGGGGAGTTGTAGAGAAAAGTGGAGTTTCGGAAAACCCTAAATCACATTCCCTCTTGTGGGAAACAGTACAGGGGGAGTAAGCTCGTACGTACAGGCATACTGGAGTTAGCATTTACAGTGCCAAAAACCAGTGGGCAGCTAATGGGTATTTTGGACAGACAACATCAGATATTGTTGTGCAAATGTTGACTGACTGCTGCAGAAAACCTGACTAGTTTACACCTTTTTAGAGAAGAGATGAGAGATTTGGAAAGAGATGAAACACTGGACAGAAGGACTGACCGCTGTGCTGGCTGAGTGAGTGATGACGGATTGACGGAGTGACTCAAACACTCACAGAATACAATTTTTTTTGGCAGATCCTGGGAAAGCATAGCAGGTGCTATAGGTATCGGTGTTGAATTACATTTCCCTGTAGATTTCCAAGGTGTTAGTAGAAAAAATAATAATTTCTGCAGTAAGAATAAGTATGAGTCACGCAGAAAACATCGCCAGCCGTCACTCATCAGACTACAGTGTCACGCATCTGTTAATCTGATACAGACACAATTCTTCACATGGCAAATTCTTGATAAGAAGGCAGTCAAGACAAAAAAAGACGGCTCTCAGGGCTGGAGGTGGAGCGGAAGCTGTGCTGACCTAAAAGAAGCTAAAGAGGCGGATGACAAAACACAAATTTTCAGGAGAACAGTGTAGGATGAAAGAGATCACTGACATTGATCAGCTGCTCAGCAGGAAGCTCAGCCTGCTGCAGATGGACAACATCGCGGTGTCCAGATTTGTCCACCTCCAGACCAGCTCCCCATCTGGTTACAGATCCCCTGTGGTTTGAACCTTATCTGAAGAATCTCAACACTTTGTGCCACCTCCAGATGTTCCCCGATGACAGCTTTGTCATGTGAAGCAGGAGTCTGGTGAGACGAGAACCACCTACGGCTCAGCGTCTGCAAGGTGAGGGAACTTGCAGCGGAGCACAAAATAAACTGGAACCAATGAGAGTGAGGTGGTGAATGAAGTGAAGCAACTCACACTGTCAACACTGCACATCATGAATGTGGATGCAATGAATAACCAAACGGTATACATATATATATATATATATATATATATATATTCCAGCAGCGCTCCTAATGAATGTTCCAGCTCTAACACTAGAAAATTAAAACATGGCAGCAGATGTTTTAATCATGGCAGATGCTACAAATAAATGAATGTGTTGGAAACCCTGCAACTTCACATACAAGTCATGGCAATGTGCATAGAGAAGGAAAATCAGTCTTAAATTTAGTCTTCATTTTAACCTTTTCCTCACACTTACTTTAACTTTTTAAATGCTAGTAAATTGCTTTATGTTGACCCTCACAAAGGCCACAAACAGATGATAAAGTTGATCTTAATACTACATGAGTTGCTGGAATTTTGTTCCTTTCAGTTAGTGAAAGAGAGGTAAAATCACACACATTTTTTTTTACTGCTGCAGCACATTTTTCAAAGCACTACAAGCCTTTAGATGGATTTCCCACTTTCCAGTTACACATTGATTTCCATTCATTTCAAGGGGTTAAAGATCAGTTTGTGGAAATATGAAACCTGCCTGAGACAGGTACTGAAAGAAAACATTTAACCTGCCTCTTTCTACAAAAAAAATACTTTCCATCTTTGCAATGTGATGCAGTGGTGTTTTGGGTTCTTACTGCATTTTACCAAACTCTATCATCCAACCTGCAACTGTTTCTTCTTCTTCTTGTCATGATCATGACCAAGATCTTCCGTGCATGTTAATTTAGCACATGAATGCAGCAGTTCTTGGCAGCTGATTCAAAAATTTGGAGTTTTTCATCACCCTGCTCTATCTGTTCTGCAATGCATGCACGAGATGTCTTCCTGTGGTGCTCAAAGCATAAAAAAAAACCTTTTGAAAAACTCAACAGCAATGTCTCTTTCCAGATATCATGACCTGAGTTACCCAAGATAATCCACAGACCTTGTTGTGAGCAGTTTCATGTAGGAACTATTTTCTTTCTACTGAAATACACCCACCAATAGTATCACTAAGCAGAAGGAAGCGTGCATCTACTTATGGACAAGAGGCTTGTGCTTGTGACAGAATGAGATGTAAACATTAATGGTATCGTCCTCAGCTGAGCTGTAATGTTAGCTAGCTCAGTGGTGCTAGGTGAGCTAGCAGTAGATGCATGCTTACTTCAGTGCAGTGATATGGTTGGGGGCTGTAGTTTGGTAGAAAGAAAATAGTTCCTACTAGGGGTGTACCTGACTTAGAATTATGTCAGTCGAATCAGATTTGGCTGTTTTCATATAGAGTTTGAGAGGTTGAATGGGGTTCAGTGGGGCGTTCAGGGTGACAGTGACAATCACGTAATATATTAAACAAGCTAACTGCGCTAACAGCAGATCCAACATGTTCAACTTTTTTTGGTGACACTTGATATTAAGTTGCTGTGAGCTGTAAATTCACCACTTCTAAGTAGAGGACAGAAGAGTGCTAACACAGCAGCTAAATCTGGAGACCAAAACGTCACCAGAAGTGCAATGCAAACTGACTGAACTTGAAGACTGCTCGACCTGAAGGAATCATAGTTAACTGAGGTGTCTTCGACTGCTCGACCTGAAGGAATCAGTCGACTGAGGGGTCTTCGACTGCTCGACCTGAAGGAATCAGTTGACTGAGGGGTCTCCGACTGCTCGAAAGGAATCAGTTGACTGAGGGGTCTCCGACTGCTCGACCTGAAGGAATCAGTCGACTGAGGGGTCTCCGACTGCTCGACCTGAAGGAATCAGTCGACTGAGGGGTCTTCGACTGCTCAACCTGAAGGAATCAGTCGACTGAGGGACCTCCGACTGCTCGACTTGAAGGAATCATAGTTGATAGAGGGGTCTCCGACTGCTCTACTTGAAGGAATCATAGTCGATAGAGGGGTCTCCGACTGCTCGACTTGAAGGAATCATAGTCGATAGAGGGGTCTCCGACTGCTCGACTTGAAGGAATCATAGTCAATAGAGGGGTCTCCGACTGCTCGACTTGAAAGAATCAAAGTCGACTAACTGTGCGTTCCCACCAAGATTCATGAGCGTCATAAGCAGCCAGCAGCCATTCATTTTCAATGAACAATCGCGACGAAGAGCGTCACTCGCGCCGGCTGCAGCGAGCGACCGCGAGCAGTGCGATGCCAGCGACCTGAGCGTCAAGCTGAAGTTGAGAGAAGCTGAACTTTATGCAAATGAGCAGCGCCGCCGCCGAAGCAGCAGCGAGCAGCAGCAGGTTGCAGACCGTGAATATTCTCAAGGCGGGACAGTGAAAGAAAGAAAGAAAGAGATCTTCTGCAGCGCAGCTTGAAAGCCCTGTCCCCTTCAGCCTTCTGCAAGCCCTGCCAGAGCTGCCAGGCAGCGCGATGCCAGCGACCTGAGCGACCGCTGGCGATTTTGAATCTTTTGGTGTGAATGCACAGTAAGGGGTTTCTGACTGCTCTAATTGAAGGAATCATAGTCAATTGAGGGGTTTCCGACTGCTCGACTTGAAGGGATCAAAGTCGACTAAGGGGTCTCCGACTGCTCGACTTGAAGGGATCAAAGTTGATTGAGGGGTTTCCGACTACTCGACTTGAAGGAATCAAAGTCGACTAAGGGGTCTCCGACTGCTCGACTTGAAGGAATCAGTTGACTGAGGGGTCTCTGACTGCTCGACTTGAAGGAATCATTGTCGATTGAGGGGTGTCCGACTGCTCGACTTGAAGGAATCATAGTCTATAGAGGGATCTCTGACTGCTCTAATTGAAGGAATCATAGTCAATTGAGGGGTCTCCGACTGCTCGACTTGAAGGAATCAGTTGACTGAGGGGTCTCTGACTGCTCTAATTGAAGGAATCATAGTCAATTGAGGGGTTTCCGACTGCTCGACTTGAAAGAATCAAAGTCGACTAAGGGGTCTCTGACTGCTCGACTTTAAGGAATCAAAGTCGACTAAGGGGTCTCCGACTGCTCAACTTGAAGGGATCAAAGTCGATTGAGGGGTTTCCGACTGCTCGACTTGAAGGAATCAAAGTTGACTAAGGGGTCTCCGACTGCTCAACTTGAAGGGATCAAAGTCGATTGAGGGGTTTCCGACTGCTCGACTTGAAGGAATCAAAGTTGACTAAGGGGTCTTCGACTGCTCGACCTGAAGGAATCAGTTGACTGAGGGGTCTCCGACTGCTCGACTTGAAGGAATCAGTCGACTGAGGGGTCTCTGACTGCTCGACTTGAAGGAATCATAGTCGACTGAGGGGTGTCCGACTGCTCGACTTGAAGGGATCATAGTTAACTAAGGGTTCTCTGACTGCTCAACTTGAAGGAATCAGTTGACTGAGGGGTCTCCGACTATGATTCGAACCTCTGACGTTCAGGGGGAAGCCCTAGTGTATTTATTTTCCGCACTCTGAGCACCCCAAGCAGAGTGTCATGTAGTTTCATTATATTCGAGAGAAGGCAGACATCTCTACAGCTGATATCTCAAACACTTGGCAACTCATATCAAAACAATCTGGACTGATAAATAGCACTACAAGTATTTTGGGGTGAACTGTCCCATTGAAGGAAGGATTCCCCCTAAGATTACTCAATCTGTAAAGTTCAACAAATTCCTAGAGTTTAGATTTTCGCTTGCCTCTTCTTCTTCCACTCCAGTTAGTGATTTCCTACATTTCCCAGAATTATTTTCAACAGCCTCTACATGCACATAAATGTGTATTTAGCTAAGTATTTGTGTGTAGGTGGAGGTAGCCTTAATGATAGAGATAGTAAGAGCAAAAGAGCGCAGGGGTCCACTGAAGACAAAACTGCCCTTTACACTAAACACAGCACATCTCCTAGCTGCACTGCATTTTGGTCTCTTGAGAATTCAGCCAGAGGAGAAATTAATATCTCTGCCTCTCTAAGATTATTTCTGATCATTAATCCAAAATAATAAGAGTAATTGCTACTGATGTTTACGCTTGATGTATTCTCAAACTCAATTTTAGCTACAATGGAAATATCTCCACGATAAATCATCCATACTGTTCATTACATTTCACCAGCTATCCACAGCAACACAAAACATAACTAAAAAATTCCAGAGACAGTTCCAGAGACTCCCGAGACAGCAGCAGAGGGAGGACGAGGAGGAAACCGAATCCTCCACAACATCTCCCGCCCCCTCGACACTGAGCTGATGCAGCCACACACACCATCTCCAGCCTCTGCTTCATCATCCAAGGTGCAACGCAGAGTCTTCACAACATTTTTTTCTCCGCGGATGTAACCTCCAGCCAACAAACATGTAATGATAGTGATACTGAAAACAGACAGCGATGTCGTGCACTTTGCTCGTTGTCACATCCTACATACGGTATTTCCATCTGGAGATTTTGATGAGCAGGCAGCTATCCGGCCACTGTAAATTCACACATTTGTTTTTCCTATACTATTTTGTTCACTTATAGATTTTCTAATATGTTTATTATAATGTGTATTCTGAATTTCATCTTATTTACAGCACTATTTACCTTAGACAATCAACAGTCTCACGACTTTTCAACAGTTTTTACTTCAACTGTCTGGGTGTATTTTCCTTATTTTACTTGTGTGGCTGCAAACTTAACTTAGAAGTAACCTGCTCACACAGGTACACTGAAGGAAATGAGTCATATTCAATTCATATTCAAACTGTCTGTCAAAAAACCATAACTTTTAAAATCTAGAACACACACACAGACACTTCACCTCTAATTATGACAGAAAGGAAAAACAGACACTGCCAGTGGGAAGTAAACCCCAAACTTTACTCAAACTTTTGCAGTGTGGTCACTAAAATAAAGTGTCCGTACACACTGTCAACACTTTGTGCAAACTGTCAACAGGCTACTGAGACCATTTTTTCACCATAGCAAAGAAAATTAAGTGTTTGTGAATATTATTAAAAAGAAAATTAGTTTGTGCATTTTCAACCATAACAGCTGCACCCCAACAAGCTGCTCAGTAGTGGGTATGAGGGTATTGAATAATAATCTTCAGTAAATGTGCCAGTTTTTGTGTTTTACAGTTATTTATCATAAAGAGCCAAAGTCCTTCCACCTCTCCTGGCTGGCCTTGGGTCAACTAGCTTCTGTAACTTAATGGGTTTTCTCAAAGAGGATTTCTTTAGCCCTTTCATGAATGTAATCTGTTCAAGTTGCAGCCTTTTGGTATTCTAACACTGATCTCTGTAATGGCTCTATTCAAACACGACAGGACAAGGCTTTAAAAATACATTTAAAAATCAGACTGGACATAAACCTCACTATTGTTTTTGTGTCACATTTTGCCAATGTTGACGTCAGTTGTACTTTTTGCAGAAAAGAAACCAAATCAGCCTCTCAGCTGTTTTTCAATTTAATTCAGTCTGAATGTGAAGACCATAAGATTGATTTTATTAGAACTGTGATAATTCACAAATGTTGTTTCAGGAGATTACCAATATTTTCTGTTCTCCTTCATGATTTTACATATTTTATAAATTACGTTTTATATATATGCACAATTAAATATTAAACCTACATTGAAAATACTTAGAATTGATGTCTGTTTTCTTTTTAAAATTGCAGTCATCTATAAATTGTATTATTAAGGTATACTTCAACAACAAAATGCCCATTTGTATATCAGTTATTCACCTTGTGTTATGTTGGACTCGTAAAGAAAGAAAAGGATTCAAAAACTAAGAAAAGTCTTAATAAACTGGAGTAAGATCGTTCCGCCTTCAGCAACAGCAAAACAAGGGCTGACCCAAATGCTTCGAAGCTTCGATCGTTGCAATGGTAATCAACTTCCAAATCAGTATTCGAATGCTCCATTTACATATATATATATTATTACTAGTTATTCTCAGATAAGGGCATTTAAACTTAGGGATATATTTGTGACTTTGACTCGCTCTCATCTATGTCAGCCACTAGCGGTCCAGTACTACTGAAACTGGGATACTTTAAGTAAGTAAGTAAGTAAGTAAGTAAGTAAGTAAATTTTATTTATATAGCACTTCTCACAGAGAGGACTCACAAAGTGCTTCACAAGATAAAATACAAAAAATACAATAACAGAAACAATGCAAAATACACAAAAACAAATAAAAAGTAAAGTGCAGCGAAATACAGAGATCATACAATGGACAATTAATGGAACGCATGCCTAAACAGATGTGTTTTTAACTGCTTTTTAAAAATGTCCACGGAAGAGGCCGCTCTCAGCTCATGAGGTAGTGCATTCCACCATTTCGGTGCAACAGCCTTAAAGGCTCTATCACCTTTCGTCATTAATCTTGTGTGAGGGACAGTAAGTAGGTGGCCTTCAGCGGACCGCAGTGACCTGACAGGACAGTGAAAGGACACCAGATCCGTCAAGTATGCAGGTGCTTGACCATGGAGGGCTCTGTAAGTGATGGTTAGAAACTTGTGCTGGATCCTGAAATTAACAGGGAGCCAGTGCAGGGATGCCAGGACTGGAGTGATGTGAGTAAACTTATGAGATCTGAACAGAAGCCTGGCGGCAGCGTTCTGGACTAGTTGGAGGCGGTCTAATGAAGTTTTATTGAGACAGGTGAAAAGAGAATTACAGTAATCCAGACGTGAGGAAATAAAAGCATGGATGATCATTTCTAGCTCGACCAAATCAGTCTCTCAGCTGTTTTTCAATTTAATTCAATCTGAATGTGAAGACCATACGATTGATTTTATTAGAACTGTGATAATTCACAAATGTTGTTTCAGGAGATTACCAATATTTTCTGTTCTCCTTCATGATTTTACATATTTTATAAATTACGTTTTATATATATGCACAATTAAATATTAAACCTACTTTATTGAGACAGGTGAAAAGAGAATTACAGTAATCCAGACGTGAGGAAATAAAAGCATGGATGATCATTTCTAGCTCGACCAAATCAGTCTCTCAGCTGTTTTTCAATTTAATTCAATCTGAATGTGAAGACCATAAGATTGATAAGATCAGATCATAAGATCATTTCTAGCTCGGAATAAGTTAACATGGATCTGAGTTTGGAAATGTTTTTGAGGTGGAAAAAGCAGGAGTGAGTGAAAGTTTTGATGTGGTCATCGAAGAGCATGGCCTGATCAAATGTGACCCCAAGGTTTCTCAACTTGGGGCGCACATTTGCACTGAGGGACCCTAAGCAGCTGGCCACTTTGGATGCTGAGGCGTCAGGTGCAATAATTATAATCTCAGTTTTAGCTGCGTTCAACTGAAGGGAGTTAGAAGACATCCAGTCCTTAATTACATTCATACAATCGTACAGTGAGTCAATTCCATCGGTCCTATCAGGGTTAAAAGAAAAATATAACTGGAGGTCATCTGCATACATATGGTATGAGATACCTTTAAAATTGCTGATGACATCTCTGAGAGGGAGCATATATAGCGTAAAGAGGATAGGCCCAAGCACTGAACCTTGGGGCACCCCACAAGAAAGGGGGGCAAACTCTGATTTATGAGGGCCAACAGCCACAGAAAAGGATCGATCAGACAGATAGGATTTAAACCAATGAAGGGCGGTCCCTGAGATTCCTACCCTGTCCCTCAGCCTGTCTAAAAGGATGTGGTGATCAACAGTGTCAAAGGCTGCACTGAGATCAAGCAGAACCAGGATAGTGGATTTACCGGCATCAGAGGCCATCATGATGTCATTGGAGACCCTGAGAAGAGCGGTTTCTGTGGAATGTAACTGACGATAACCGGACTGAAATTGAGCTAAGATATTGTAACTGTTCAACGCTGTCACTAACTGGTTTGCAACTACTTTTTCTAGAATCTATCTTTAACTACACGACAGGCTTACAGATGCTTTAGAAAGAGGGCAAAAAAGTCAAGCGTTGGGGATAGCTTTAAAATTTGTGAAGATGACCCCCAAAAATTTGAGTGCCAGATATGCCAAACGAAACTGGCATCATAGTACAAATCTACAACGACCTTGACAAATCACCTGAAAACTTAGCAGTCTTTCATTGTATTCTTTTTTCTTGCTTTTTGTGGCTGATATTACTGTAACCTACATGCTAAAAAAAGCAGCTAAATGTCAAGTTATTTTAAGTTCAAATAGGACTCATGCTGTCATCTATCTTTTCCCTGTCCTCCGCCCCTTCTGTTGAAGCTTCGATTAATCGCAGATTTTCTCACAGAGGCTTTGATGCCCAAAAACTGGTATTGGGGACAGCCTAGTCAAATATGCATTTACAACTCTCATATAACTGGTGTAATGTATTCTAAGTCTCATTTATCCAGTCGTATGCTCAATACTTCCTAAATATTAAGCATTTTCACAAATGCTTAATATTTAAAACACTTCCGTTCATCGTGCAGGATTGTGAGGAAAAACTAATTTGATACACAAATGGTCATTTTGTGGGTGAAGTATTCCTTTAAGACTCATTTTTCCGCCGCCCATTTACAATGTTTAACACTATGATTATACTGAAATGGAAATGTAATTTGATTAACAGTCTTTTGGAAGAAAAGAAGCAACTTAAAAATGGCAGCATGATATTTGATACCTGGTGGCAAAACTCCTTAAATTAGTTAACAAGTTAGCCGTAAAATAATTAGATATAATGGCGAATGAATGACTGTTTATCTTTGTGATTTAAATGATGACCATCATTAACATGGAAATAAATCTACCAACTAAGACTAATTTAATATCAAACTGCATGTTGTATCTCATCAGAAACGTAAAACTGACAATTTGTAGCTACATGCTACAGTATAACTGTACCGAACAACAGCTGGGTGCAGTTACTCCCTGGAGTTTTGCAAGGAAAATATAAAAGATGGACAAGACATGACATCAGTGACAGCGCTCGATTTTGCATTGGTGCCAGAGTATGGTGTCGGTTCTATTGAAGTTAATGGGGCGGGCACCACAAATCACATTCTAACATATCATATCTTTGTTGTTTCACCTTTGACTGAAAAATCCTTCCACTAAATTAAAAAAAAAACAGATCATGGCTCTGTCTCGCAGCTGCATCTCAAGCCCCAGTTGGATCCATGATAGCTAACACTACCTGCTGTTAGCGGGTACATGTATTTAATTATCAATAACTAACCATTACACTGTTAATGATATCTTACAATATTCAGAAGAGCCAACATTACATAACATTTCCTATTACTCTCAGGAGGTAGCGCTGATTGCCAAATTATTATCAATCTGGACCTTCAGTACTTGTTGCTTTTGTTTATCAGTGAACTAAATTAGCATTTCAACTTTATTTAGCTAACGTCACCCAGCAATATCTGCTGAGTCACCCTACACTAATTTGGACTGTAAGAAATAATCCTGGTGAAGGTGTAAAAGAAACAGACAGGAAGCTGTGGTGTCTGTGAGTGATAGCAAATGTTACCGCCTCTCAAGCTTAACTGTTGTAATGACTGAAATGTGTGCTAGCTAATTAACGTTAGATGACTAACATTAGCATGAATGTAAATCACTGAGGCAAACTGCAAAGCATTACAGCGTGTGGTCAAGTCCTAATTTGGCAAATATTTACCTAGCTGAAAGACTGTATCATTAGGTCCAGCCAGAATAATAATCAGAGCCATTAGGAGCTGATGTGGTTATAATTGCAGTCTGGTCAGCCCAGTTAGTTTATGTATCTTGATGGACCAAACAGGGGCTTGAGACAGATCTGTGGTCTCTGTAGACCAATTACAATAAAAGCAAACACACACATTAACATAAACAATGCCAGTCAACATCAAGTAATGTGTGTTTTTTAATCTGGTGGAAAGATTTTTCAGTCAAAGTTGAAACAACAAAGATATAATGGGTTACAGTGTGAATTGCTGTGCTCATCCCATTGACTCCAATAGATTTTCCTCAGAGTTTTGATGTCACTGTGGGGATGCTAGGCAACCTGCAGAGATGCCACACAGTTCAAATACTTAATCTCTCTTTACAGGTAGACACATACCTGTTTCACCTCATGAAGCAACTTTCTCTATCATAACAAACAATAGTTGAGCCCATATAAATGAGCAGTGGCTGCCTGCTCAGAAACAAACTCAAAACAACAACTGTGTACTTATTATTCATCTCTATTCATCAGGTTTGACGCCAACCACAAGCGTCAGACTGTAAAATCTCTCATTCTGCACAAGAGTGACCATGACGATGGCTAAGTATAGCCAGCAGCCCATCAGTGCATGCGTAGGATGACTAATGGAACAACATAATTGCGGTGGGCTATAAGTATCCACAGGGGGCAACAGTGGGCACGGGGGCCTGCTGACTGAAGACAGGTGTCCGTTTTGATGCCTGCTGCAAAAGCGCTGTAGTGATGGCACTCAGGGCCGGTGACAAGGGACCGAACGCTGTGTGTTACCGAGCGTGTGTGACAAAGCCGTACAAAGACATTAGTGTGAGTCAGAAGTAACACTGGGACTGTGGGAGAGAAGAAGGCCTGTTAGCATAACTGTGAATATTCATAATTTTAGAGGCATATCAGTTAACTAGTGTGGTGATTCAGAAGGGGCTTTATCACAAATACTTCTGTCAGACCAGTGGTGTGTGTTTGTGTGTAGAAGACAAAAGAGAGAGCTGTAGCGTATCCATCATGATGTCATAAAATCTTTAAACGGTCTCATATTTCTCCATGAATGGTCTACAGGGTCTTTCCTTGATTTGTCTCTGCAGGGTGACACTGCAATAAACTACAACTACTCTGAATCGCCCTGTTGCTTTGACTGAACACTCTGTATACATAAAATCATTCACAGAATACCCCTCTTTTGTTGGAGATGCTACGGAGCAAAATAATGGGCTGCTGTTGCCTCCAGGGGCCCACACACAACGAGCAAATCGCAAAAATATTACGTTATCGAAACTAAAATACAGATTTTACTATTCACCAACACGTTCTCATCCCAAATCGTCAAATACAGACACTTGGTCAGAGGTCCTACAATATAAAAATAAAATATAAGCTTACTCCACATAAACTATAAATAAACAATTAAAAAAACCTATACAATAAATGAATATTAACTAATTTCTGTATTTTTTTCATATATATGCAACGATGATTCTGGGTAATATGTATGTTGGTGTTACCCAATGTCAAGTCTGTATTTAATCATGTGATAATAACAAATTTATGGTAGCTAGTCAAGGTGTAAAACAAATAACTAGCGTGTCTTAGTAGGGCCTGTCATAAGAGCGTACACTGGGGCCCGGTGTAATGACCTTACGCCTCTGTCTACACGTCAACATATGATCAGCTAGGTACCCTTCTACGGCAGTTTTGGACAATCAGGGATGGCGTGTCAATTTGGTCAATTTACATGTCTTACATGCATTGTGTCTTTCATAGGAAATGTACAGTTTCTCCTCATTAAATGCAGTCTTTTTCAAAATAAACCCACTCTGTTGGTAAACAATTCATTTTTAGATAGACTTCTTTAAGTTAAGGCAACAAAAGCACATGGTTAGAGTTTAGAAAAAACATCATGGTTTAGCTAAAAATAAGCACAGTTGTTACTAATGTAATGCGATGTCACGTGACATACATCATGTGAAATACTATACAAACTATCACACTACATTGTTATTAAAACAAGTGAAATGACTTTTGATTTCACATGGGAAACAAACAGCCAAACAGCCAAAAACAAACAGTGGGTCTGTTTTTGCTGCCACTGAGGGTGCCTCTGTGCATCTGTCGCCAAGGTCCACTGATGAAGCGGTGGTATTTGACTAGTTGGGAGTGAACCTGAGCTGCACCTGTCTCATTTTTTCTCAACAAAATCTTAGAAACCTTTAAAAAGTACTCAGATGTTTTATTTAAAGAAGTCAAAGTATCAAAACTACAGTACTGAAATACTCTGCTACATGTCCTGTGTTCATAACTCCACCTAAGTAAAAGTCTGAAAGCAAGTATCAAAAGTTAAAGTATTCATCATGCATGATTTTAGAATCATATATACTGGATTATAATTAGTGATGCATCTGTACATCACTTTAATGTTGAAACTGGTAAAGGTGGGGCTAAATTTAATCATTTCATATACAGCTGGGTAGCAATGGTAGAAATGCTGAACAGTAATGCTGATTAATGTGCATTGTCATTATAAATAAATATATGAAATGAAATAAATACATATAGCTAAATAAAAACTACAATATTTGCCACCAAAATGTAGCTCATGGAGTAAGGGTAACGTCATAAAGTAATGTTAGCATACAATGAAACTAACTTACTCACTTAAATAGGATTCAAATAACATTAGCATTACTTCACCAGTGTAGTACTTGAGTAAATGTACTTAGTTATATCCCACCACAACTTTTAAAATAGTTTGCAATATGCTAAAATCACAAAAAACTACTCATCTTGCTATAATCCTCGTTTTTATATTAATAATCCGTCAAATGCCTACCTATAATGACGGAAGGGGTCGCTAGCCTACAGACAATTAACTGACGCAGTTAGCATTAGCTAATTAAGCTTTGCTAGGTGTTAGCATCGTTTAACACGCTTTTAGCTCGCAGGTTGGTTTTCCAAATTCCAGCCAATAAATTCAATTTTTTGGTTCACTAATACAACTCCCATTGGCGCTTATTTTAAGCAAAACAAGCTCTAAAACCCACTGTACGATAACTCCTGCCAGACACCAAACGGCAGGCTAACGGCTGGTTAGCAACAAGCTAGCGAACACATAGCAGGGCATTTAGAGGCTAATGTAGCAGCTAATTTCTTTCAGGAGTTAGTAGAGACCAAACACAAAGGTAAAACAGAGTAAATATTAGACTTACATTCGCCAGTTGGCAAAAAACACGACTCCAAATGATCGATAATGAGCTCCATAATTATTAAATGTGTAAATAAGCAACTGTAGTTTGACATAGTGACTTAGTAAGTGATATGTCACTGTTGTGTGTACAGCGTGTTGCTGCTGCCCCCAGGTGGCCACAATACATCACTGCAGGTAATAAAATACACACAAGTTTCCACTTAAAGGAAAGCAGTGGTATTTCTCACAGATATTTAGGTTTATAGGGTATATTATTCTATTTCTGCAGGCATGTTAGTGCCATTTTAGTTTTTAAATAGTTTTAATTCTTAATACTAAAATTAAGGGCATTAAAATGGGAAAATGGTTGTCTTAGAGCAGTGGTTCTCAAATGGTGGGGTGTGCCATGTGGTGTTGTGATAACCACACATTATTATTGCAAAATTCAACTGGTCCTGCACAAAAACTTATGAACAGATTTTTTATTGACTGTATCAGTATGTTGTGCATACCCATTTCCAAATAAAGAGACAAACTCTGGCTTAAAAAAATGTAATTTAATTGAATTCAAATTAAATCCCATAAAGGGGAACCTATTTGACGCCATTTGCGCATGGAAATTATAAGTGTGTGACACATCAAAAGCCCTGATTGGCAGCCAGTGTGAGAGAGGATAACTTTTTTTTTTGTCCTTTGTAATAGAAGCTATTGTGGACAGATATAAATACAGGTGTGCCTTCAGAGTTTGGCTCGCCCTTGGGCACAAAAAGTTTGAAAACCAGTGTCTTAAATTAACAAAAATATGCTTTACTTTTTAAATTGGTGCGATAATATGGGGGATTTAGTGGCGTCTTATGGTAAGAATTATCCGCAAAGGTCTCTTCCTCTCCAAAAGAAATTGACCAGGAGATTACAACTGCTATAAACATTGTATGAAGCAGGTTCTTTCTCTAATAACTTACTGTGTGCTCACTTTATTTCTGATCCCAGTGTTTGGGAGGTTTTTACTGTGAGCCGAATTATCCACAGAGGGCTCTTCAATGCCAAAACAAATGGACCTGATGATTTAAACGGGTGAAAGTACTGAATAAGGCAGTTTCACATTACAAATCAGTGTTTCTCGAACATTGTTTGGCATGTTGGAGACAGGACATTAGCCAAATAGCTGCTGATGTGTGCTCAACCTTTTTTCTCTGGTAATTTAAGATCCAGGGACTGGCAGCACAAAAAACCTTAAGTTTTCTGCCTAAGTATGACACTTAAGGCTTAATTTCTAATTTATTTTAATAAATCTAATCAAATCTGTAGTGTAAAATCAAAAGTGGGTTCTCCTGGTTGCAGAACACTCTTCTCGGGTTGTGTTTTTTTTTCATTTATCACCATAAAATTGGTCATGTTGCAGTTAAGATAGAGTCAGAGGTACTTTAAGTTTGATTGTTTTTTTAATCTTGCTTTGGTTGCTAAGGTCTTTTGCGCAACAGTCTAGGGATTCCTTAAATATAAGACCAAGACAAGGAGAAAACCATTAATAATTAGGAGAACATTTGAAGGACACCTTAAGGAGAAGACTTAAGGGTGTTTTGTGCAATTGATTTTATTATGATAAGAGATAAGAAAACTTTATTTGCCATTTGTACACCTGCACACAGTCTGGGAATATAGGAACTATTGTGCTAAGAACACTCAGAGTCAGGACGGAAATATGAAAAGTAATAAATAGTAAAAGATAAAGTGCATGCAACAAGGTATAATATAAACTCCACCTGCAGGGCATTCAGAAAGATATGAGGAAATCTTAACGAGGACTTTAAGGAAAATGTTAACCTAAGGTGTTTTGTGCGACCGGCCCAAGGTGTTCAGGTTTTTTTTTTTACGGGAGATGAATTATCTGCAGAGGTCTCTTCCTCTCTAAAACAGACCCGGTGATATAAACCAGTAAACACACTGAATAAAGCAGTTTCACATTAAAAGAAATGAGTGTTATTTTCAACGCTAAGAAGAAACACGGTGGTGCAACATGGGGATCTCCACAGACGATGACCCACTGACTATGTAGATGTAAACAGCTCATTCTAAGAAATTAAAATCCTACACACTGGACCTTTAAATTAAAATTTATGGTCAGTTTTCATTACAAATTGTTGCGCCCCAACAGGTGCAACAAACCTATGAGGAGACTGAGGAAGAGGAGAGGTCCCATCAGCCCCTGAAAAGACCTGCTGGGCTGGACTTCAGGTTCATGATGGCCAGGTTTGATCGGTGACTGAATAAAGTTTGTTGATTATTTAATTAGGCACTGACTCATGAATATTCATCAGTGAGTTCGGTTCTTCTCACCATGTTTCGAGCTTCTCTGTGAAGGCTGCACTTGGCTTGCAAACGCCAAATGCGTCCATCTGAACAGGTCATCCAATCTGAGTTTGGAAATCTCATAATAAGCCGGGGAAACTCGCCAGAATAACAATCTAGCTCCAATCCTTCCACTTGTCTTCTGTGAAAACTGAGAAAAAGAGCAACTTTTCTCCAAGATGCTGTCACTTGTTACTGTCACTCCTCAAAAGACCAAACAACTGCAATAATCTCACCATGCTGGCAGACTTTCACACGTATTTGAATAAAAACAAGAGTGGATGATGAAGACCGGCCTCGCTTGCTTCGAAACATTCACATTTTTAAGAGGAAAATTCTCAGGACTCGAGTTAAAGCCTAAAAATAATTAACTCGTGCGGTTAAAATGTTTTTTTAACGTCACATATTCTGCCTTTCCTGATGTGTTTTGACCTCTGGGTGACTGTGTGATTCACAGCGTGACTAATGACGGGTCGGCATGAGGAGCTCTTCATGCAAAATGTTATTTTGGTAGAGGACTGTTAGGTAACGGCAGAAGTTTTCCATAAGTGAGTGTGAGTAACATAAAAACGGAGTGTTTTAAAGTTTGTAGGGGATGTTTAAGTAGATATTTTACAGAATCCGGGGCAGCACATGGCGTCCAAGATTTTTGTGCTTATTTCACTACATTTCCAAACTTAGTTTAATACCCTTAAAGTTAAGGGTTTATTCCTTTAAAGCAGGCAAGATCCCTTAAAAACCAAAGATGCTTTCACCCCCAGAACATGCTGATAACACGTGACAGGACAATTGATGAGCATACCAGAAATATTTTGGGCTCTTGTCTCAAAAGGCTTTACCTGTATTGTGCATCCGTCTAACCGCCAACATCTGCACATTATTTCATCTCCCAAGCCTCTCCAGGCTTCCTCCACCCGCGTATGAATCTCCCGAGCGCGGTCTTGACAATGACAATGAGGGATCACTTTCATCCTCCATTTTCAGATTGTGTTAGAGTGACCACAAGAGGACAAAAGCCTGCATTAATACTGTACTGTCTGAAGCGGACGGGGAGGGAGGGTGCCAAGTTAGACCTCTTCCTTTTCAAGCTCTGCTCCTTTATTGAATCCTTCTGAATGTTTACAGCCGTCTCAAAGCTTTTCAGAGACGCACATCTGACAGTGACAGTCAAAACAAAGCTCAGGTGTGTTGGGTTTGGCCAATCAGGTGTGTTCTTTTGAGTCAGCTGACACATTTTAGGAGTTATTCTGTCGAGGAGGGACTACCTTACTCTTTAAGATCATTATGTTGGACGTTATATTGTCAGTGTTGGGGCATTTATCCACCAGACTCGCCTGAAGAAATACAAATATAATCCTTAGAAAAATATTCCTCTGCTTGTTCTCCATGACACGTAAGTGTTTTGAGTGAATTTTGACTACAAACACACACTTGATTTAGTCATACCCAAAGTGTTGATGTTTGGAGAGTGCTAAAAAGCTAAGCAGAAAACACAAACCACCTACAGTGAGCTGGAGGAACATTTGGGGGAGCTAATGAGCGCTGTAACAAAGTCAAGGAGTCTGTTTTTTCCTCTACAGTTTAAATGTACACACTAAAACTCATTGGGTTAAAAAATGGACCCAGTTTGAGTCAGTTTTACAGTCCAAATAAACTGTTTAAACCTTGTGTTAGTGTACTTTTTGGGCTATTTACCCACTCTAAAGTTAAGTGTTAGACACAACAAACTTGTTATTTATATTGTAATATATGTTATATTCGCTGACAAATACCGATATGTGAGTTTCAGAAGAGCAGGAGTCAAATTTGAACAGTTTGCAGCCGCAACATATTTTATTTTGGGTAAATAACTTAATAGTAATATGAAAAAATAAACACTAAAACTGTGTCTTAACAGCCCATTGTCTCACTGGCACTGTCTCTCTCAGATGCCTGCTGCTTATGGTCGCTACACATTTGTTTTTGAGCCCCGACCTCACCTGAGCACTGTGGGGGTACGCGCCCATAAACGTCCCGAACACAGAAAGGAAGAAGAGAATACAGGCAGAGGGCGGAGTCTCTGCAGATAAATACACCGCCACACACTTCCAGTGAGTCACAAGTGATGATTGAGAGGGATTACTTCTATATATCGGAAAATCCTGCACAGTATACCTTTAAGTTTATACACTTAAGTATCACTTCATCAATGGTGCAGTGCATTTTGATATATATGGAGCTGTCTATGGCTTGGATCAAATCTATAGTTGTGATATCATGTCCTATCTGTGTTGTATTAAAGGGACAGTTCACCCAAACTTATTTTTTGCCTTACCTGTAGTGATATTTATCAGTCTAGATTGTTTTGGTGTGAGCTGCAGAGTGCTGAAGATATCAGCCGTACAGATGTTTGCCTTCTCTCCAGTATAATGGAACTAGATGGCACAATACATGTGAAAAACTCAACAGCAGTGTCTCTTTCCAGAAATCATGACCTGGTTACTGAAGATAATCCACAGACCTTGTTGTGAGCAGTTTCATGTAGGAACGATTTTCTTGATTTTCTTTGCACTGATCTACACCCACCACCCATATCACTGTGCAGAAGGGAGCGTGGTGTGTCTAGCTTACACATGTAAGAGGAGAAGCATTTTGAAATCTTTTGCTCCATAGGATTTAAAGGAGTTAAAATGTTACTTTTGATATATATATATCCAGAAGTATAAAAGAGATAAAAACACTTAAGTCTTCAGGTGCAATGGGGCAGCAGTGGCTCAGTCCGTAGGGTTGGGAACCAGACGGTCAACACCTCAAGCCCCCTTCCAAACCAAATATGGGGCGTGGACTGGTAGCTGGAGAGGTGCCAGTTCACCTTCTGGGCACTGCTGAGGTGCCCTTGAGCAAAGCACTGAACCCACAACTGCAAACAACATTGTTCAGGGTTTTTTTTAACCAGCAGCCGAATTATTATCAGAGGTCTCTTCCTCTCCAAAACAGTATATAACAGTTTCATGTTACAAATCAGTGTTTCTCCTACGCTGTTTAGCATGTCGCAGACAGGCTGCTTGCCCAAAACCTGCTATCGTGTGCTCACCTTTTTCCTCTGATAACTTAAGATCCAGATGTTCAGGATGTTTTAACTGGGAGCTGAATGATCTGCAGAGGTGTCCTCCTCTCTAAAACAAATACACCTACTGATTGAAACCAGTAAAAACACTGAGTAAAGCAATTTCATGACAAAAAAAAAATCAGGGTTTCTCTGACGATGGTCGGCATGTTGAAGATGGGCCACTTGCTGAAGTTTTTACCAGGAGCCGAATTATCCACAGAAGTCTCTTCCTCTCCAAAACAAACAGGCCAGGTGATTTAAACTACTAAAAACACTGCATAAAGCAGGTTTCACGTAAAAAAAAAAATCTGTTTTTCCGATGCAGCTTGTCACGGAGGGGCTGCTAACTATCTATCTATATGTAGAGCCAGTGTTTGTGACCTACTGTAGAAACATGGCGGTGCAACATGGTGATCTCTGTAGACGAGGACCAGCTATGTAGATATAAACGTCTCATTCTAAGGTAACAAAAACACAATGATTCTTATTTTCAGGTGATTATACACTAAAGAAAACACACTTATTTCATTATATTCCATTTCTGCCAATATGTCCCCCTGAATCCTACACACTGGACCTTTAAGTAAAAGTTTTTTTGTTGTTGCTGATAGTGCGTGTCTGTGTGAAATTTCAGCCTGTAGTGTAGTGTCTACACTTCCTGTGTCCCCTCCTCCACCTTTTAAAATCAAAATCCCTCCCCTGGATGTATGTGGGTAAAGTGCAGCTACCATCAGAACTGAAAAACAACTGAAACACTTCACAGTCAGGAGTTCTTCTTGCACGCCCGCCAACATTTTACCCGAGTAGCTGCCAGATTTTTTCAAAATGGTGGACACTTGCCTCAGGACTGGAACTCATTTTCATCGCTTGTCCCTGTGTGTTGTGCTGCATGCTGCTGCTGCTGATGATGATGATGATGACACAATTCCTAAGCAGTGATGGGGGAAGCCTGCCATATACACAAACATGAGTCAGGTTACTGTAACGTGTCTGTCTGCGCACCACTTCCAGCGCAGAGGACAGACTGCTCAGCAAAGGACTGAACTCTGTCCAACAGCTCTTAGCGTCATGCTCGGGCACACTGCGATCACACCCCTCCTACACAACACAGGGCCGAGCTCAGCCCCCTCTACACACACACACACACACAAATACATACACACATTTGGTCATGCCACCTTGGAAATTAACATATCATTCCACATTCAACAATCACAGACTTCACGTAGGTAGGGCTACATAATCACAGCAATCAGTCCTGCTCGGGGCCTCATCTGCATAAAACCCCCCCCAAAAAATCAGCAGTCATGTTAAGTCACAAAACGCCACTTACAGTAATGTGCCTCTCAGAATTAACGAGCAAAACAACAGCAAGGAACTGGGAACATCACATCCACTCCTACGCAGGCAGGATGGCACTTCAGTTTTAAAGTTATGTAACAGTCCAATGGTGTGAGATTACACTCACTTTGCCCTCAGAGGGGAGACAAGAGATCAAAATACTCCAAAATTGAAAAGTCTGAGTGGCTAATTGAGCATTGTTCTGGCTGGGGAAGGTGCATAAATGCCATTAGTTAACATCTAAAGCAGCAGCTGGATGAGAAACCAAACTGAACTTCTGCTGCAGTGTGCAAAGAATCAAACTTTAAGGCTTTTGTCTTCTCTGGACACGGCACGGCTCTGAGGTGTCTCCAAAAGTCATCAGTGAAATGAAAATGAAAGCCAGACAGCAACAACAGCTCCTCTGACAGCTCCAGCACAAACCTGTGGCTGGCAGTAATTTGAATTTTCTCAACACCTACACTTTGTGTCTTCAATGCCAGCGTGAAACAATCAGAAAACCCCTCATGTCTCCTTCCTGGAGGCTGGAAACTTTAAATTAACTCACTGCTTTGGCTCCACTGCGAGATAATGACATCACTGCTGCACTGAGCAACACACAACTACAGCCCTGATTGCTAATTGATTAATTGGCAGAGCTTGGAAGTCAAGGGGACACATACGCATGAATCACCGTGCAGCATTGTTTACCAAGACGTCCCCTGCCGACCGGAAACTACGTTAAACAACAAACGCCAACGCGCTTTGAACTTGAGAATTGAAAGAGACCTTCAAAGGGAGGAGAAAATATTAATACAAATACAGTGTTGCCTGCAGGCAGCCCTGCATGTGCCAACTCTGCAGGAACTCCCGTTGCATTCTCACTTCACGGAGTCTATTTTTTAAAAGCATGACAACAACTCGCACTTCTTTTTTTTTTTTTTTTGGTTTCCTAAAACGTAAATTCCGCTTGCAAAAAGGAAACTTACCTTCTCTTTTGGTTTCCTAAAACGTAAATTCCGCTTGCAAAAAGGAAACTTACCTTCTCTGTGAAGGTGGGAACAGGTGCTGCGCGCCGCTGCGTGTGGTCTGCTGCCTAATTAGGCGTCCGAGAGAGTTTAATTTAATGGTTATGTATGGAGACAGTGCTCGAGCCTCTGAGTCCGAGCACCATGCTGTGGGAACACGGGCTTGTCAAGAAAATGCGCACAACACTGGTGACAAGGCGGAGGAGCGCATTTTTAATTCTGTCTGAGCATCTGAAGTGATACACAGTCACAGCAGAGACACTGTGTGTGTGTGTGCCCCCCTCCCCCCGCCTCCCCGACTCTGACACACACACACACACACACACACACACCAAATCATATTATGAAAAATGGGAGTTTTGTCAGTAAGTTAGAAAAATAACAAAAGAACATTTAAAATAATACAGTGCATTTGTCTTAAATCCCTTCAGGAATATTATAGTGAAGCCACAAAGTCTAAAAACTCCATAAAGCAGCAATATTGACGCCTTCAAAATGACTATTATTCACATTATAAAAACCTAAACTCTTAAAATATCATACACACATTATAAAGGAATCATAAAGTCTGATCCTCCATTACATAAATACTTCTATACAGCACTCTAAGGTGGGAGGAAGCAGCTGAGGGTCTTAAAATGCTAATTGAATTCATCAAGTGAGGCATATTCATCAGAAATATCACAATCCTCTCACACTGTGACCATGAGAAAGCTGTTAGACGCGTCATGTAACCGGAACTGGACTTTGACGCACGGTGCGCTTTTTTTTGGTGAGCTATTTCTGGATTGCTGCATCCATCTTTTTTTTTTTTCTTCCTCTTCTTTTTTTACAGGTGAAGATTTGTAGTTCCGCCACTGCCCGCTGGAGGGCGCCACAGGCCGCGTTTAGGATATACACACAGGGCTGACCAGCCACTGTGGTGTGCCAGAGAGAAACATTATGGCTCAGTATAAAGGATGGATGGTTTGGGAGATGGTGTATGTCTTTTTTTATTATGTGTGTGGACCAGTCTGTGATTTTGAATAAACTTTATATTGTCTCATTTGCAAAATACTGAACAGTAGAAAAAGTAATAGAGGCAACAAAACACATATTACACATTCATATGACACAAATATAAACATTAACACCATCCCTGTCCTCAGGAATTATGTAAAGGATAACGCAGTCGAAGAGTCCATTATCAGTGTTTAATGGCCGACATGGAGGCGAGAGCGTTGGACGTTTGCCTTCGCGAAGGCCATTAAAAAGTGATGATGGACGAAGGGCATTATCACGCTTATACCATGCTCACTTATCAAAGAAATAAAAAGTAAAAACATTAGGCAAATCAAAAATTCCACAAACCATAACTTAGTTTCCATGGTAACACCTTAGGGTTGCCTAGTACCTGGGGACAATCATTACTACCCTATAAGGTTCTTATGCAATGGAAACGTTATTACTACTACAGTAAAAAAGACGAACCTTAGATACGACTTAGTAGAGTTCTGTGTCTCAGTTTGAACCAGACAGGTCCTGAAAAGCGAGCATGGTCTCACTCCAAAGTCATCGAAATCCGGCGCTTGGGTAGTGACTTGAGGTGTCAGAAACCAATGAAAAAAAGGCGTCCTTTAATGTCAGCATGATGTGTGGCCTGTTGCCATTGTAGTTTAACAGCGCCCGGTGGCGTCGGGGGTAAACTCTGCAGGTCAAGGATCAAGTTAAGGCGGCAAATGTCCAAGTAAGGCAGGTGGAAGGGGTGGTGGATAGATCCAACAAACGTGTGTTTCTTGTTGAAGGAAACAAAAACGTCAGTTTGCGGTGTTGTACCAATGTAGTGCATTTATTTTGCAAGAGACTATATGTAAACGTTAAATTTCCTGTGAAAACGGAAGTTTATGTTGAAAGAAGAGGACTTGACACGGTGTTCCAGAACGTCAACAACCAACGCACCCAGGTTCCCTTGCTCGTTGTATGTGGACGTGGACAGTCAATGACCAAAACATCAATATGTGACAAGGTCGGAGTGAGAATGTGTTGGAAAAGCTCAACAGGTCAGACTGGGTTCGGGCTGGAAATGGGTGCTGATTGGCCGGGCTCAGGCAGTGGAAAAAAAGAGATTTTTTAAAAATCAATAAATAAAACATTTAAAAGTGCAGACAGGGAGAAAGGGAGAGGGAGCAGCCAGGGTCCATGCCGGGCTCTCTGGTCTTCCTCCTGGTTGGAGCAGGAAGCTTCGGGAATGCGGGAAGATACAGTGTGGAGAGTCGGTGATCCACTTACCTGGTCCATTTTCTGCTGGAGAGGTGCATGGCTTGCGCTGCCACACAGTCAGTGTATCCCGGGCCTTAGAAGCCAACTGGTGCTTTTGGCAGGCTTGGGCTTGGGCTCAGTATTTCATCTGATGATCTTGGACAGGCTGGGGTCGGGGTTCAACTCACACGGGTTGGTTCAGTTTGGGTTGTAATTTTTTTTTGACCTGTTAAGGACTCTATGACTTAGCAAGGAAAGATGTTTCCCAGCCAACATTTGTATGTGGGGTCCATGTGGGTCGTGGGTCTATGGGATTGTCCATGTGTTCCATATTGACGCCATGCCAATTGCCCACATGGGTGGGTTTACCCAAGTGAGCCCCAAATAAGGTGCTGATTTTGGGCCCATCTCAATTGCTACCCAGGTAGCCCTAGCATAACCGATGTGGGGCCCACCTGGGTAACACCACCCGTGTGGGCAATTGGCATGGGGTCGGAATGGAGCCCCGGGTCACTCCTATATGGGGCCCATTTTTTACCCACATGGGCCCCATATACAAACATTTGGCTGGGTTCCAGTCCGCTTAGGTCATAGAAACCTTCGGCTCAGCTACTAGCCAGAAAGCTAACATTATGCTAGCAAGACCATAACTCAATACTCAACACTGTGCACGGGTGACAATCAAGATCAAGATTTTCATGAACAAATAAATGTTGGCTGCAGTCTGAAGTAGGGAGCTGAAGAGCGAGTGGAGATGATTGCTTAAGCTCAGAGGGGCAGTGTGGTTCCTGCTGTATGTGTTACTGTCTCCATCTTGTGGTGTTCAGAGGATGAGGAACGCAAGGACGACTCTGTTTGAAATAAACTGTAAACGGAGGCATTGACTGTATCCCTTACTTATATTAGATACAGGCTGATACTATTATGTAGCCGGCACATTAATATAGAATCATGAACAGACAGTTTCACCTTTACTACTTTTAATGACTAGCTGAATTACAATTCTTTACATCCTTTTTGTACTGAGCTTACACATATTCCTGAGACCCGACAATCTATCTTTGTCCTCTGTGGGGGACATGACACTGAGGCCTCTATTTTAAATACCACATGCAGTCTGTTTGAGTCCTGATCTACAGACGACACCATAGCACACATCCTCCTCACCACCTTGTCTCACCTAGGAAAGACAGAGCTTTGTGAGATTGCTTCTCATTGACTGCAGTTCAGCGTTTAACACCATAGTTCCCTCCAGGCTGGTCACAAAGCTCAAGGAGCTGAGATTAAACACCTCACTGTGCATGTGGATCCTTGACTTCCTGACAGACAGACCCCAGGTGGTGAGAGTGGGCGGACACACCTTCTCCACTCTCATCTGTAATACAGGGGCACCCCAGGGCTGCGTTTTGAGCCCCCTGCTGTACTCTCTGTACACACACGACTGTGTAGCCACTTCTGACTCCAACATCAGCATTAAGTTTGCCAACGACACAGCTGTGGTGAGTCTGATCACAGATTACAATGAAAAGACCTACCTGAAAGAAGCAGAGGGCCTGACCCTCTGGTGTCAGGACAAGAAGGTACTCCTGAACGTCAGCAAATCTAAGGAGATGATAGTGGACCTGGGGAAGAAGCAGCAAATGAACTACGCTCCCCTTATCAACAGGTCCTTGATGGAGAGGATGATAGCAGCTTAAAATACCTTGGTGTCCACTTCACTGTGAGCCTGACCTGGGTGCTGCACACTGACTCAGTGGTGAGAAAGACAAGGCTGAGACGAGAATTTCTACTCTTGCACCATTGTGAGCGTCCTGACAGGGAACATCACTGCCTGGTACGGAAACAGCACCAAACAGGCCCTGCAAACAGTGGTTCAGTCAGCTGAATACATTGAGGATGTTTACACTAGACACTGCAAAAATAAGACCAGGAGAGTCATTAAAGATCCCAACCACCTGGATAACTGCCTTCTCACTCTGCTGAGGTTAGGAAGAAGGTACCAGTTACACCAGGCAGCACTGAGAGGCTCAGGAGGAGCATTTCAGAAAGGGGTAATTACAATAATACATTCTATGGCAGTGAAGGAGATCAGTGATCAAACTGATAAAGATATATTGTTTCTGTTTTTCATGAAGATGTGGTTTTCCTATTCATGAGAGTCTTAATTATAATACATAAAGATTTTGTTTATGTGTTAATTTACAGCCTTTTAACACACACATTTTAATCCATGTTCTCTGTGGGAGACAGTGAGAATTGTTTCTCCTTATTCTCAACCATTTTTCATACTTCAAGAAACAGGAAAACCTCAGAGCCAGGCAGTAGAGCAGGATGTTGAATGCTCAGAGGAGGACATATCAGCCGAGGAGGAGCCTGAGGAAAAATTATTGACGCCCGGCACCTGCTTTGTATTAGAAGTGACACATAAACCTGGATTCTGAAGTTTTAGTTATTTAACACAGATTCAAGGAATAGTGAGATTATTTGTCTGGTACACACACACACACGCGCACACACACACACACACACACACACACGCACGCACACACACATACACACATGCACCAGCACACATTATGTATAACCAGTTAAAATGATAAAAATTGAATTGATTAAAAGCATGCACAATACCTTTAATATTACATGTCTTGAAAGTGAATTTAATCACATTTGTAAATACTGTATTTTACATTTTGTTTCCACGACAAGGGACATGTTATGAAAGATAACATAACTTTTTTTGGGGGGGGAGAAATTTTGTAATAACTGTCTGACATCCCAATTACTTGAATTATGTAAAAAGAATGAAATAAAATAAAATAAAAATAAAATAAATAAAACAAAACAAAAAATAAACTGAAAAATAAAATAAAATAAAACAAAATAGAATAAAATAAAACAAAATAAAATAGAATAAAATAAGCTCATTTAAAAAATTAAATGAAACAAAACCAAAAATAAATTAAAAATAAAATAAAATAAAATAAAAAACCTATCCTAACTTTTTTTTTCTTCCAGGTCTAGGGAGAATTTGGCCAAACAATTGCAAATACAAAATAAACTTGTGACCTTTCTTCCCCACCAAAAAAATTACGAAGGGAAGTTGTAATGCTACAGAATACAATGATATTTTGGACCATAGTGTTCCTCCAGCGTTGTGTCGACCCTTTCCTGTTTCAACATGCCCAAATAAACAAAGTGACGACCCTCAAGAAATATTTTCCCCAGTTTCCCTAAACATTACTGGTCCCAGATGCAAACTTCAAAATACCGCTGCTCGACTTCTAGTATAGAATTTATTATTGTGGCACTCTCTCAGCTGGAATCTCAGCTTTCCTGTGGTGGATCATCAAACAGCCTCCCTCTTATTATGCAGCCCAAGTGTACATTTCTGCAAACCACAGAAAAGTCACATTTGTATATTATTATGTGGCAGAATGGTTGAATGGTTTTGGTATGAAATAATCAACATACTTTCAGCCATATAGTTAATATGCTTTAGCATGAGTTTAGACTTAAATATGATTATTCCTTTCTGTTCCTCTGCTAATCTCACACCACATAATCTAATTTCTCATCAGAATAAGTCTAAAACATGATAATGTCTCTCCTTATGCACATCCCTCATTATTAGTCCTTCTGATTGCTGTGTGTGTTGGTGCGCTGCCAGCTCCAGATGTTGTTTGCTGTCTGGCAGTGGATCATAATTCTCTGGGCCTCTGCCATGCATCTTATGACCACACTCGTTCCTCTTTAATTTAATCGGGTTTGTTTTTTTGTTCCCAGCCAGTCTTGTTTTTCTCGTCATTTTCATGCCTCTCCAGACTCATGCTTGCAGATGATGAGTGTAACTGTGAAATCCTGCCATTTTGAAAATGATGACAATGACACTTAGAAACTGATGACTGGCGTTAGCGGCTGAGTCTACATTGCTCAAGCTTTCTCCCGTTCTGCCCTTGGTTTAATTAACATTTCTTGGATGCATAATAATGTTAAAATCATTCAGGGCTGGAGCCAGGATTTTAGAAATGCTGATGTCATGAGTCAAATCCCTCAAACCTCCCAGGGAAGAGTCCTCTCTGTAAGTACTGCGGTACCAGAACAAATCACTCTCTCTAGAAACTTTCTAGGAAATTACAGCGCCATAAAACGAAGCGTGAAATGCTGATTAAAGACAAAATAGAACGTGAGATGCAGTTAAAGGCTCCAAAAAAAGCTGTTAAGTGGACCTTGTGTTTATGTTATTTACTCACACATAAGTGTAAGTGCTGTTTTAAAGCTCCGTCCGTGCTGCCAGGAATAAACGTCTGGAGGAGAAACACTGAGTCCTTTATTTATCTGTTCATTTATGGTTTTCTTGTTGACCAAAAAGTCAACAGATATGAGTCTAAAAGTACGAGAATAAACCAACACACTGACTGTATGATGTAAATGTTGTGGTTTGCTAGTGTTTGGGCATGATCTGGACCTGGAAATCCTATGTTTTGCGGTCCAGGATCAGCTAATCCATCTCACTTTTGTGACGTTTTTTCAAAGCCTGATCCAGATACAGACTTTTCAAGATTACCAAATCCGAATAATCAGTGCTCTAAGGGCCCTGATACACCAAGCTGATGGTCATCGGTCAATGTTGGTAGGTAAATGAGTATCTGTCACCCTAATTTGTGCGGTGTGTCCCGTACATTTGGCACTATTCGTCCCTTGTCAGCATTTTTTGGCTGATTCAGCCTGTTGAGTCGGTGTCGGACCCCGTGGAGCCTGTCTGTGAGTGAAATCACTCAGATTGGCAGCTCAGTGCACAAGAATAGAAAGTGTTGTAATGTACTAACAGACTAACTAGTAGGGTTGCCCCCGATAGTCGACCAAACGTTAGTCAACCAGAAAAGTCATCGGGCGGCGAGATTCATATGTCGCTTTGTCGCAGAAAAACACAACAACAAATAAAACAAGCAAACATTAAACTCTATTAGGAGCTGCACCTTGTCAAAATAAATCCAAACCTATATGACTGGACCATGTGGTAGTTTAATTTGAAAGGACAGAAGCAGGAAGTGTCCACGCTCAGCAGTCAGACAGGAGTCAGGTTAATTTCCAAGGCTGGTACCTGCGGTTATTCCACAGGCTAGTTAATAACATGTCGGGCAGGAAATCCAAAGTGTGGGATCATTTTGAGAAGGTGAAGGACGAACCCAAGGTGATATGTAAACTCATCTTCATTGGTCGACTACAAACATGACGTATCATCTGAAACATGGAAGTAGCTACATGCCCATTAGCCCACAGCGTCATTAACAGGCGGCTCGCTCAGTGTGTGACGTGCACTTGTAGATAAAATATATCCCATTCTTACTAAAAAGTTTTGAAGAACACGTTGTGTTGTTTCTTGTTTTGTCTTTTGTCTCTTGAACCCATTTTCAAGATCTGATCCAATGCAAAAGCCGAAATCCGATCTCATTACATGAGCAACTGGGGCCTAAGTCGGTATGATTCATCCTCTGGGGAGCATGACTGTCTTTAACAGATTTCATGGTAATCCATCTCATAGTCATTGAGATATTTCAGCCAGGACCGAAGTGGTGGATTGATCAGCAGACAGACAGACTCTGCGGTCCCTTGAGCCACGTCGCCACCATCCCTAAATATACAGACATGACCTCAGTGTCCCCAGTGGTGGCTCCAGCCCTGCTAATATTGACTCTGTCTGTATTTTGGGGCTAAATTACAAAATTGCAGGCTCAAAATTACCGTGTTCAGCTCCGTCTGCGACGAGAGACATTTTGATATCTCAAATAGCAAAACTAATATACTGTAACATTTCCCATTATCCACTGTGCACTTGAAGAAACCATTTTCAAAATATAGATGGCTACATTTCATATGCCGTTCTAATAACTCATTTCTGACCAAACTGGCATGAAAATCTGTATCACTCCAAGGTCAGGATGTGTGATGTGCTTTTTTAACGTCCCATTTTCTCGAGCTGCGGTCGGCTGAACGCCTTCAGGGGAGGAAAACTCGGCTTCAGATGTTGTGTGGCTCTCAGTGTTTCAGCGCTGGGTGTTTGCCATGTTAGGACAGCTCCCGCATCTCTCCAGCATCTTTCACATGCCAGATCACTGTGGGCCAGTTCCTCCGTCCCACTGAGTGGAAAAACCACTAGTGTGGCAATCTGCAGCCACTCGGAAACCAACAGTGCTGGGCTAATGCTAATTAATTGGAACACACACACACATGAGTTATCTCTCTTTCCTTCCCTGGCCTCTTGCTCTCTCTCTCTCTGCACACACACACACACACAGACACACACACTCACACAAACACACACACACACTCATGCCGCCCACAGCCTTTCAGAGTGTGAACTAAAATGGAAGTGATGTGTTGTGGTCTCAACGCTGTGCAAAGCATCTCTGACTCACAGAGAGAGAAATGAGCAGAGACACGGACACTGCTCATGTAAGATACTGTCAGTGTGTGTGTGTGTGTGTGTGTGTGTGTGTGTGTGTGGAGGGTGTCATCGTGTCAGAAACTGTGTGTAGGCTCATATCATATGCTGTGGGGCGGTCATGGAGACAGCCGAGTGTGTTGCTGTTCAGACCTCTCCGCTCAGAGGTGAGATGACGGATGGACGACAGGTATCTGCACACAGTAATAGGTAGCAGTGTGTGTGTGCAGCACAGAAAAGAGTGTTTTCAGGAGATGCTGTGTGTGTGAGTGTGTGCTCATCCATTTTTAACTTCCACCGTTATCACAGTCAGATTTAAACCCCCCTCTCCACTTCAAAAAATGTGTTCTGCTAATTGTGACTTTAGTCAGATGTTGGAGCTGCGGGATGACGTCTGTGCAGATTTAACACTAGAGGGCTGTTTTTACATCCATCTGCTGAAGTGATGACCTAACCGGCGTGCTTTTGTGACATCACAACTAAGCTCAGTTGCCAGTTTATTAGGTACACCTGGGTAAAACAGCAGTCTAAAGCCCTTTGCACACCAGTGCTAATTTATTGTCTTTATCCCGACACATTTTCCCCACAAATACAACATGCTAATGTTTTGTAGCACAAGCCTATGGCATTTTACATTGTATGAATTAGCCTGGTGGCTAGCAGACTTTTCCTCTACTCATATGAAGCCAGGGACAACAGCAACATTTAACAAAGGTAACGTTACAAAATTTGGCTCCATTACAACTCACAAGGTTCACCGACAAAACAACTGTCTTATACTAAACACGTTTTCCAAACAAATACAACATGCTAACGTTATTAGCACAAGCCTGTGGCATTTTACATTGTATAAATTAGCCTAGCAGCTAGCAGACATTTCCTCTGCTCATATGAAGCCAGGATAAATCACACACAAGACTTAAAATGCTATTTTTGTGGAGGCTTTATTGTCTTCACGAATTTTTGTTTCTTATCTGTGAAATTAAAGTAAATAAAAGCTTCATTTCCACTGAGGGAAATGGTTTCAGCTTACAGAAATATACGATAACTGTGGAGGGTGCAGTTTGTTGAATTGTACTTCATTATACAGAGAAGTGTTTCTGTTAGTTAGCCTACCCTCAGTGATATAAATTGGTTGGACAAAATGATAATAAAAACAAACTTTAGGGGGCTTCCCATGTTGGCTCAAAAGTTTATCCTTGACCTTGGAGACAGCATATTTGAACAATTCCAAAGAATAACAGTGAGCTCGATCTACAGAGGAAGACTGTAATGAAAGCTCCAGAAGCTACTAAATGGACCCTGTGCCGACATTTTGTCAACTGCTGTTTCTGAGGTCAAGAATGAATCTTAATTAAAACGCTTGTGTGCATGCAAATGAGTCTTTCTCCCAAACCACAGAGGACATACAGAATGTGCAATTATGCATTTTGCGATGATTTCTATGCAAATGTGTCTAATTTATTCTGCAGCAGTATGTTTGCTGCATGACCGACCCACTGATGAGACTCAAGTTGTTCAGCTAAACATTGTTCAAACCCACAGAACCTTATTTTGAGGTTTCCAAAGACACCAATTAAGTTGGAGAAATGTGTAAAAAATGAGGCTCAAGACATCTAGGATATTTAAATTTGAGAAAACGGTGCAGTCACAAAAACAGAGTTTTGGTTTTGAATACGACTGTGAAGACGATGTCTCCAAACTTAAACTTACCTAAGGGGAAATATAAAGGGGAAAACTGTTAAGGCAACTATCAGGAGAAATAAGGGAAATAAATATGACAATCTTTCAACACTCTTCATGTCTTTGAACATTTTGCAGACACAATGAAGAGAAGTTGCAGCATGAGACTGTATCCTTACACATGTGCCAACACTCTCACATGCACATTTCCCACAATGCCCGCGAGCCAAGCAACATATGACAACAGGCAGAAGAGCTGACTTGGTCGTCCGTGTCCGCTGCACCCTGTTTATTTCTCTGTCTGTCTGTTTGCCTCCCTTCATCATAGATCAGTCCTCCGCTGCACGGCTCAGTGACGCAGCCGAGCTGACACCTTGTTCACATCTCCTGGCCTCAGAAACTGACAGCTGAGTCACACAGTCAGGCCATACGAGCGGACGCAGGGATACAGAGTTTTGTGCTGGACCAGAGAGGGCTGAAAGAGTTACACCAGGCTGTATAATCCAAAGACACTTCTAATCCTCAGTCTAGTCAGAAAGCAGCATGCAACTGCTGCCCAGAGCCAGAAGTGAGAGTGTTTGCCAAGTGGACAGGATACACAAGGAATGTGACCTGCTTAATTGTTAGACTGTGAAAGACTTTGCAATAATTTATTGTCCATTGAGGTAGAAAATTGTTTTTGGTGCAGCGAGACAAGGTCATATGTTTCTGGTCCAGTCCTTCTTAGATAACTTTTGGTCCTTAGAGGAACAACTTACCCCCGAAAATACATATTTTTCCTCTTACCTGTAGTGCTGTTTATCAGTCTAGATTGTTTTGGTGTGAGCTGGTGTAGAAATGTCTGCCTTCTCTCCAATATAATGGAACTAGATGGCACTCAGCTTGTGCTGCTCACAGTGCCGAAAAATACATGTGAATAACTCAACAGCAGAAATCATGACCTGGTCACTCAAGATAATCCACAGACCTTGTTGTGAGCAGTTTCATGTAGGAACTATTTTCTCTCTACCAAACTACACCTGCCAACCAAATCACCACCCAGAAGGAAGCGTGCATCTACTGCTAGCTCACCTAGCACCACTGAGCTACCTAACGTGACAGCTCAGCCGAGGAGGACACCATTAATGTTCACATCTCACACTGTCACAAACACGAGCCTTTCGTCCATGAGTAGATGCACTCTTCCTTCTGCACAGTGATATGTTTGGCAGGTGCAGTTCAGTAGAAAGAAAATGTCATGAACTGTCCCTTTAATATTTGATCATTCTTTTGCTTTTTTATGTAACACATCAGTTTCTTCCAAACTATTTACTTTAGAATATTCCAACCAGACGTCATTGCATCTGACTCTAAAAGAAAAACGTTACTATTTGTAAGGTTTTTAAAGCAAATAGAAAAGTTGTTTTGAATAAAATTCACACTGAAGGACCAGTCGATAACTGTATAAACATATGAATATCATTTATTGCTCAGGTAGAGGAACTGACTGAAGCGGAGAAACTGACAGGAACTAAATAAAAGAAGTCGGACAGTGATCCAAGGCCTGGCTGCATATCAGACTAATTTTACACGATAGTAAACAGTTGTATTTGTGTGTTAATGTACAGTATGTGTGACACACTTTATCTGATTATGCACGTGTCATGTCATATTATGTCATGTGTTTATGTATGTGTATGTATGTCTTGCAGGGAAGAGAAGGAAATGATGCAGAAAGCACGAAGTACACTGAATTTAGAGGTAGTGGGCAGTTTTGAAAAACCAATCCCTGTGAATTCTGTGCAACCTTGCAATATTGTCCAATCACTGCAACCTTTTCTGTAAATTTCCCCAGTCATCGTAGTTTCCTTTAAGTTTCACCAGCGATAGCAGACCCCCACATAATGTCTCCAAACTCACTCCCTTGTTTCTAGTTGTAAAGACGCAGACATTTGCAGCATGGACATATCACAGTTACCAATAAAAATTCTGGTTCAATATGCATGATTCGTGGTAATGTTAGTGTCCTCAGAACAGTGCGGTTTTACTTCTATCGGAACGATTTGCTCTCAATTTTGAATGAATTACCCAAAAACAAACAAACGAAAAAAGTCAGTCTGTAGAGTTTTCAGAGTCGATTCCACTTGGAAAGAACAGATTGTAAAGAACAGGCTATAAAGTCTGAAATCTTAACACTTAATGTAACGAGTCATTAAATGCTTGTTGTGTTTGGAAAAGACTTGCTGAAAATAGTCTTGCTGTCAAGCTTATCCTTTAGCACCTCCCACAGTTCAAAGCCTTAAACTGAGAAAATAAAATAAGCAAACTGTTAATTAGGACATGCATAACTGTAGTTCTAGTTGTGTATCATTTACAATCATATATAACTTAGACACTCACCGGCCACTTTATTAGGTACATCACGTGGCAGCAACTCAGTGCATTTAGGCATGTAGACATGGTCCAGACGACCTGAAGAAAGGTGATTTAAGTGACTTTGAACGTGGCATGGTTGTTGGTGCCAGACGGGTTGGTCTGAGTGTTTCAGAAGCTGCTGATCTACTGGGATTTTCACACACAACCATCTCTAGGGTTTACAGAGGATGGTCCCAAAAAGAGAAAATATCCAGTGAGCGGCAGTTCTCTGGGTGAAAATGCCTTGTTGATGCCAGAGGTCAGAGGAGAATGGCCAGACTGGTTCAAGATGATAGAAAGGCAACAGGAGGTCAAATAACCACTGGTTACAACCAACCATCTCTGAACCAACAACACGTCCAACCTTGAAGCAGATGGGCTACTTTGGGCTACGTTGTCTGGTCTGATGAGTCTGGATTTCTGCTGCCACATTCAGATGGTAGGGTCAGAATTTGGTGTAC